>NC_142781.1:1427500-1727500 GCF_988280905.1 Pimephales promelas
CTGAGATTAAGAGTCTCATGCTCTACCGACTGAGCTAGCCGGGCGGGTGCAGGCCTTTGCTTCGGGCTTGCCGCAGGTTTTAACGGAGCCTCACATTTTGCGACTTGCTTGGCCTCATGTCTGAGAGCCTGAAAGGTTACAAGTTGGAACAAAACATGATCATTCCATCCACACACCACAGAAGATTGATGGTGATTTAAATGGAGTTTTGAACAGGACCTCTTTAGAACATAGGCCTCCTACACCACTTGGAACAAAACATGACATTATATCCACACACCACAGATCCTCGATGGTGATTTAAAAGGAGTTTTTAACAGGACCACTTTGGAACACAGGCCTCCTCCACCACTATTTTGATCAGGACCTCTTTGGAACACAGGCCTCCTCCACCACTTGGAACAAAACATGATCATTCCATCCACACGCCACAGATGCTGATGATGATTTAAAAGGAATTTTGAACAGGACCTCTTTGGAACACAGCCCTCCTCCACCACTTGGAACAAAACATGTACAATTCCTCAACACGCCACAGCAAACTTGCGCATGTGCTAAATCCTGCATCTGTGTTAGTGGTTACTTGACAGGATGACACTGAAAAACATCCATCGTCCCTGGGTGGGCTCGAACCACCAACCTTTCGGTTAACAGCCGAACGCGCTAACCGATTGCGCCACAGAGACCTGCGATGAGCCAGCCACTGGGTCAGTTTATAAAAAGAGCAGAGTTGGACGTTTCCGGCAAAGACAGACTAGTTTTCCACTAGCGCAATGTGTAGAGCGCGCTGGAAACCTAGACCCCGTTGGGAAGAGAGACAGCTAATAGATACGCCCAACGTGGGGCTCGAACCCACGACCCTGAGATTACAGGGTTCCTGCACACTTTTTAAAGTAAAATTTAAGGCTTTTTAAGACCTTTTTAAGACCTGAAGAAATCAAAATTAATACCATACATTAGGGGTGTGCGATATTGACAAAAATATATCTCGATATTTACACGTTTTGTTGATAAACACAAAACAAAAACAAAATCAGTAAAATATCAACTAATTTTTATCAACAATAATTAGTTGATATTTTACTGATTGTGTTTTTGTGCTGGTGCCATGGCTGGTTTAGGCCTGTTGTTGACAGCAGACTCGCGGAGATATTTACATTTTTCATATTCTATGCAGTGGTCAGTTCACAGCAGTGACAGAAATTATTAATTAATGTGCAATATTTGCCACCTTAAATTGATTTCCAGGGCATTTTCACCTATTTATGGAGATTTTTTTTCTAAACTTATTTAGAGTTATGCATCACGTGCATCACATATATACAGTAATTATACTTATTTATACAATAATATTTCATTACACAATAATTATACAGTACCACTGTTAGCAGTCTAATTAAATCATTCAATCAAAAATCCATCTTTGCAGTGCAGAGTAGACGCAGAAGCAGCCTTAGAAGTGGCATTAATATATACACTCCAATTACAATTGCATAAATCAAGCTATAAGGTTTTTTTAAAAAAATCAATATTCAATATTTAAATGTGAAATGATTTCTAATTTTTTACTTTTAATATGAAACTAAAACCGCCAGTAGGCGGCGGCAAATCGCTGTCTTAATAAGCGAGTTGAGGGAGTCATTCATTCAACCGATTTGTTCAAACGGGAAAGAAGCAAGTGATTGAATCGTTAAAATGACTCGTTCAAGACGCGGATTTCCTTCAAGAAATCATCGCTGTCTGTTGCATTGAGACTCTGCTATGGTTTCATTTTGAAATTCTAGTCGGCGAAATAAAGGGAAAACAAACAATATCGATAATGTTATGGCTAAAAACTAACTCACAATGTCACTTTATTTTTAATTTAACTATTGTATAACATAAATATCACACTTGTGCACGGGAAAACGGCACTCTTACTGATGTGATATTCTAATATAACAACATGATATAAATATAAGGCAAAAACTAATTTGGGGACATACCTATAACCATAATAAATACATGTCTATGCCTATAACTGCACACATCACGCCGTGAAAACACGAGAGACAAATGCGATGTCAGCTCACACTCACAGTGCCTCGTCCATCGTTAAAAGAATAGAGTATCATAATAGACAATACACATCGCACACCTCTACGCACATAAAGAATTAGCTTACGACTTAACTGACATTTGCCAACTTTCTTCTCTCCTCCTCTCCTGTCTCGCGTGCAGGAGACGGACGTTATTCTGCCGCGAATGTGACGCGAATTGTCACGTGAACAAGCAAATCCACAAAGATAAAAATTAATACGTATGCAAATTAGATGGTTTTAATTTGGAAAACATTAAGATATGACTGAGTCGAAGTGTCATCTAAAATTTAAGACCTTTCATACCTAAAAATAAGACTTTATAAGACTTTTAATGGCCTTAAATTTTAAATATCTAATTTAAGACATTTTAAGACTTTTTAAGGACCCGCGGGAACCCTGGAATAACACTTGTTTTCACTTCACAAGGTACATGCAGTCAATCAAAGTGCACCAGGTTTCAAAATACTGGCTATTGTTGACATTAAAAAAACTGCATAGATTTTGATGTTTCAGTTTTACAGGTATTTTCATGAAAAACATGCAATCCACCTTTTTAACACTACATGTCTTGGTTGGGAACTGTCTACATGTACAGTAATGTTCACATTCAAAAGCATTCCAGTAAAAAACTAATATTTTTTCAAGTTTTTTTCACCTCTCACTGCACCTGCACCTCTCACTGTGACCTCTCACTGCACCTCTTACTGCATCTCTCACTGCATCTCTCACTGCATCTCTCACTGCACCTCTCACTGCACCTCTCACTGGGCCTGCTCTTCTCCCTGAGATATATTGTTTTTGAACTGATATCATTGCAGAAGCAGAGGTTTTTATACTGTATCTAAGGTTTGGAATATTGTTTTTGCTATCTGGGATGGTGTGTGTTAACATTTGTAAATACTACAAAAACAATCCATAATTTTGTTGGGAGGTATAGCTTGTCTGTTAAGAAAATGTAAGCATTGTGTAAATGTGTTCACTGACTGCAAATTGTGTGAAAACAACATGAAATGTGTGAATGGGATGGCCACAAAAGATCAATGTTGTGCTAATTGTGTTTAGAGTTTTGAAAACTGTTTGGACAAATGCTTGTTAGCGACTGAAAAAAACTGTAATACTACCATAAAGATGTAATTTAACTAATCTCTTTTTTTTTATTTACCATTTAAAATTATACTGTTTTAGGCTGTGGATGACCAAAACATTCCAGGAATGGACCAAGTGGACAGACTGGCTGAGTATTTGGTAGAGCTGAGGACGAGCACAGGGTTAACACTGAGCAGACAGCAGGTATGCAAACATTTTGAATGTTTGTTAACATGGAAAAGACCAAACAAAACACAATGTGACTGTAAAAACAGTGTTACTGAACTATGTATGCGAAATTACCAGTTTCCATTTAACTCATCATATGCCTCTATACTTCTATCCTTCTTCAGGTTGATGACATTGTGTGCTTGTGGCAGAGCCTGCTTGAATATGACAAGCAGCGAGTGAAGTTTGCTGCCAGACATCAGGACAGGCTGACCACAGGGCGGTTCAGGTCTCCAAAAAAGAAGGCTGGTTTCACCACTGGAGTGGACAGCTCGAAACGGAGTGTGTTGGCATCTACAGCTTCACCTGCCCAATGGCCAGACTGTTGCCGTCTCGTAGAGGCCATTTTCATCAGGCTCTGTCACATCCATCCAAGTCCAAGGAAGAAAGAGAAGGTGACGCTGAGTCGCTGGTCTCTCATTTTACAAGATTACCGAAAGATCCGGCAGCTGATCCTGTCTAATGGTGCCATCATGCAGGACACTACTCTCCAGCTCGTGGAGGTGAATCAGACCACTCTGGTTCAGTGGCACAACGGCAGGGTTAAGAAGCAAGATCAGACTCTTCTGCTTCAGGGGATCGATCTGCCTGACCCTCTTGGTGTTGCTGCTGAGGCTCTCCCACCTGCCAGTGTCCGTGCTGTTGCTCCACCCCAGATTCAGGGAGAGCAACATATTACACACTGCCACAAAGCACAGCTGGGCAAGCGAAACTAAAAAGACGCATCACTGGCAATACAAACGAGGCAGTCATACCCAAGCTGATACCCCTGAGGCCGATAATTCCTCGTCCTGTTGGCAACCTTCAACCCCAGCTTCCAGTATCCGTCCTTCCCAGCCCCAGCCCGAACGTTCCTCTTGCCTCCCATACTACCCCTACCTTCACACTGTTTGTTGTCCCCCAAAGCCCTCTTCCTATAGCCTCAGACACTCCCAGTTTCGTCCCCCCACCTCCTGCCACGGTCAGTCAGTCTCAACCCACTGTCCCTCGTCCCTACCACAGAAAGATTGAGGCAAATACCTGCAGAAACTGTGGGCAATTTAGGACCGCAGCGACCGGGCACAGCCAGTTTAGAGGGACTATCTACTGCCCTGTCACAGAGACACTTACAAAAGAACAGTGGCTTGAAAAAGTAAAAAATAAGAAATAGTTTTACAAAGTTTCTATCTTTGTGTAAGAGTTTATTACTATTATATTTGTTATTTATTATTAGGTTAGTGGTTCAACCCCCTCAGGGACTTTTATTTTAATTTGATGTTTTGTTTTTTGTATATTTTTTTCCAGTTGACCTGAATCTTCGATCTTTATTACCTTTTTTATTTGTTTTATTTATTCATTTGGTAATTGTATTTTATATTTAATTATTCAAATCATTTGTATCTGTGCCATGCTTACTGTGTGTATATTTTGTAATAAAGTTTTAATATATTTAAACAGCAATGCCTTTATTTATTGCCAAAATTCACTCAGAGAAAACAATTACATTTTTGCAGTACTTTCAATTATAATTTCTATGTTTAAATTAGATTGTATTAATGAATTGGGTATTTTTTCTCAAGCAATATGTAAAATACATACATACAAACAACACATGAATATAATAATAACTTTTTATACATAAGTCAAAACATATGGTCATATTTCAGATAGGGTTTTTGGTTATATATTTCTATGTGTGTTTACTGCAATTATAATTTATGGTCAGACATTTTTATCTTGTATATATATATATATATATATATATATATATATATATATATATATATATATATTAGGGGTGTGCAAAGCAGCCGGTATTTGTATCTGTATTTGTATTTGTTCAGGGAGGAAAAGTATTTGTATTCGAGTAAAATTCAAAATAGGCATTCAATTTTTAAAAAATACTTTATAGTGTATGGATTCTTTAATTATATCCATTATAATAATTATGGATATGCAATATTGGTTGATGTTTTTCTATAAATCCAGCAATGAACATGTAACAAGAAAAGTCATTGAAAAGAAAATAACAGTCAGCCATTACCTCATGAACCATGGTTAAACCAACAACGGTAACACTTTACAATAAGGTTCATTAGTTAACTACATTAGTTAACATCA
Organism: Pimephales promelas; assembly: GCF_988280905.1. Taxonomy (NCBI): domain Eukaryota; kingdom Metazoa; phylum Chordata; class Actinopteri; order Cypriniformes; family Leuciscidae; genus Pimephales; species Pimephales promelas. Next base: position 1,432,996 of record NC_142781.1, read on the forward strand.
ACTAAGAATGAACAATACTTCAATAACATTTGTTAATTTCAACATTTACTAATACTTTATTAAAATCTTGTTAACATTAGTTAATGCACTGTGAACTAACATGAACAAACAATGAACAGCTGGATTTGTATTAACTAACGTTAACAAAGATTAACAAAAACAGTAACTAATGTATTGCTCATGGTTAGTTCATGTTAGTTAATACATTAACTAATGTTTAATAAATTAACCTTATTGTAAAGTGTTACCCCAACAACTAATAAAATAAAATTGTGAACATTATGAACCCCAACACCACGATGGAGGACGCTGAGCAGACAGAATAAGTTAAGGATAATTTATAGTGAGGAGGTTGATTATGAGCCCAATGCGAAGCCTGAAGGGTTTTTATTCGCTAGCCGCTACAACAACCGCCTCGCTCTACATTACCCCGCTTATTACATGGCTACCTACCAAATAAATCAATAATTTGACTCAAAGTATGGATATAAAAAGGAGTTTATTGATTTTAAAAAACGATTGTATCGCTTCCGCTAAAAAAGAAAAATAGTCCGTTCTGTCTCTACGTTTAGAATCCATGGCAACGCTCTGTTTTTCATGGCAACGGTGTGTTATACTTATAAGCAGCGGCCTGTTAGAATAACAGACAGCACTCTACATTAGAATTCAACCAAGCCATATAAGAAGCAAAATAATTACCGTTACCGAGCTAACAGAGCTACGTAAACAGAGCGAACATGAGAGCACCCGTCTGCAGACGTCAATAATGGAATATACTCCCGATCAAACTCCGCTTCCCGAAAGTTATAAACTGCCTCCGGAACCTAGTTAAGGTACAAACATCTATTCAACAAAAATAGTGATGCAGTTAAGTCTTTTTTTTTTCGCTCGCCAAGCCCTCTCTGTTGCTGTGTGGAGCAGCCTGTGTCAGTCAACTCTTCCTAACCGTCACTCACTCAACTCGCGCACTGCGGTCTCGTGAGGAACGCAGCTTTTTGATATGAAGTATTTCTTGTTCCCGAATACAAATATTTTTTTAAGTATTTGTTCGGAATAAGTATTGGTAAAAAACACATTATTTGTGCCTTTCCGAATACCGTATTCGGATTCGGCTCCACCCCTAATATATATATATATATATATATATATATATATATGAAGAGTTTGGTTCCAAAACGCGTTAAACGGCATTTAAAAAAAAAAAATGAGTTACTGCAAAAATCTTTTTTTTAATACCGACCAGATACAAAACAATGTTTAATTTTACGTAAAATGGCATATCCGCCGTGTTGTTATGTAATGTTTTCTCCCTTTCTTTCCAAACCGCGACAAACGCCAGTCTCCCTTTTCTGCAAAATGCCACATATCTGCTAAACCAATCACAACGCACCATTCCACGCAATGTAAACAGTAACGGCAGCGCTTTAACTAACCCGGCTTCCTAGGTTTTCTCTATTTTGTCCTTTCGATCAACAAACAAACAAAAAAATTAATAATTTTGACAGCATTGGTGAACCTGCGGAGGGTAAGGCATGGGTAAACGTGACATCGAAATCGAATCATTTACGTGAGGAAGAAGATGGACTCGGGAGGAGGAAATGCCGGCTGTTGCTTGTTCTCACACGACAGCATCAAACTTCCGTCACGCTGACACACTGACCCCAGAGGATCTTTTGGAAAACTTTCAGTTGTTTTATTCAAAGTCGACGAAAACCGAGCAGGACAGAGCCATTTAACAGCTGATCGCAGTCAAAAAAGTTTAGCGGCAACGTCCCAAGGATGACAACAGCGATATGCATAACGTTAGATCATGCTTAACCCCCTGAGCCCGACGGCGTCGTCGACGATGCCACACGTCACCTCCGATAAATGTTTAGATAACTCGATGACAGATTTATCGATTTTCTTACCGTTTTTTCCAGCAGAAAGCTAACGAGCTAGCCATCACGGGGGTGTCTTTCGGGTCTTTCTAGCCTTTACAGAAGGTTTTCTATCCAGCCTGGAACTTGTGCTTCCTTTCAGAGGTTTTCAGCAATAAATCCAAACGCTTTATGTCAAACTTTGATAATCTTGAAGCCCATAATTCATAAATATTCGGTCATTTTTGCCGCTAGCTCGATGCTAGCGGACATCCTGGATATCACGTGATGTTTTCACGTGATGGTTTTTGACCAATTACAGGCTGATCCGTTGTAAACATTGGTGTGCGTCATTACGCATGAACCAAGCGCTGATATAGTGTAGAGAGATAGAGAGACTCACGGAGACGCGCGATTCACAGAGAAACACAGCGAAATGGACGTAAATAAAGCGCTGGTCTATTTTGGTGCATTGCAGGATGAAGGATTTTCAGGAGAACAGAGCTTTTTGACAGATGAGGAACTAGATTACCAGGATAGACCCAGCTGAAGTGCCATTTATTTATTTACTGTAAAAAAGTATTATAGTAGTATAAATGTATTATAAAAGAATAAAAAGAACATAATAAATAAAAGAATAAATAAAATAGAAATGCAAAACCTGTGATGTGGCCCTCTGTGTGATTGCTGATAGGAACTGTTTTGAGGCTTGGCACCAGTGAATTTCATGAGGCCCCAAACGCCTGGACTTCTTTTGGAAAAATGTCAATATTTTTTGTTCTGTACAAGTTATAATGTTTATTCCTGTGCTCCAGGACTCCAAAGACATGAACAAACTATTTTCCAGAGGAAAATTGCTTAGCTTTTATTTATTGTGTGTGATTTCAATAAATAATTGAGTGATTCCATTTCCGATTTATTTTTTCATTTGTCTTTATGGTCCCATAACTTATTTTACATTCAGGTGACACCAGACGGAAAATTTATTGTAAAAATACCCTTAGGTCTCAGAGGGTTAATAAATCATAATTCATGATGATGTGCTCGTCTTAGTTAATGTTTTAATTAAGGTTTTGTTCATCCATGAAGTCATGAATGAAAAACGTTGAACTGTTAAAAAAAAAAACGTTGTTAGTTCCTGATGATATTAATATGAATGAATACATAATTCATTTATCCATGAATTCATGATAATTCATGACATGAACCCTTAAAGTGTTACCGAATATTGTTATATTAAAGCAATGGATTTAGAGTATGCACAAGAAATTCAATGTGTATAAAATTTTATTTTGATTAATTGCATTTTGAAAAAAAATAAATTATTGGATTTATTGCATTTTGGGGGAAAAAACGATCTGTTTTTATAATAAATCTTTGGAAATCAAAACCTGGATTTCATTTTTTATTGTTATTATAACCTACAAATGCTATGTGAAAATTTGAAACCGAAAATAGTGGTTTTCATCTTCCCATTTTCTTGCTAAAGAAAACACAGTTTTACTCAAATTCATCTAAATGGATTTATAGCGTTTTGGAACCAAACTCTTCATATATATATATATATATATATATATATATATACACACACACACGTATATATATATATATATATATATATATATACACACACATATATTAGGGATGCACCGAATATTCGGCCACCGAAAATTTTCGGCCGAAAATGGCCCAAAAGTGCATTTTCGGTTTTCGGACTTTTATCACCGAAACAATACAGTCGAAATGTTGTGACGACGCAAACAGAAACCGTGACCTGCACATGCTTGTATGAAGCAACATGTCTGCGGTGTGGACGTATTTCAGTGAATCTAAACCCGGGAGGAGACGGAAGCCTTGTTTGCTCTAAACAATGCGCGCCGCCATGGCGACGACTCCGGATGCGAGCGGGTCAAGTATAAACTGTCTGTGGAGACGCGCGCTGCGGAGGCAGGCGAAAGTATGCGTGAGTCTCCACAGACTAAAAAATATTGACACATGCGCAAGTTTGCTGTGGCGTGTTGAGGAATTGTTCATGTTTTGTTCCAAGTGGTGGAGGAGGCCTGTGTTCCAACGAGGTCCTGTTAAAAACTCCTTTTAAATCACCATCGAGGATCTGTGGTCTCAGTGGCGGTCTTAACATAGAGGCATAGGTTGGCGGCTGCTTGGGGCCCCCTACCAAGCGGTCGTAGTAGGGGGGCCCCAAACCAACCTCAAAAAAAAAAAAAAAAAAAAAAAAGCATGGTACATTTTTATTAATATTCTTAAGAAATGCATTGAAACATTGAAGTAGTGTTTAAAATGTCCAGTTCATGGTTATCTGTCCATACACATACACCCCCCTATTTTCACAATGAAATGGACTAGTCCTTAACGGTGCGCGACGCGAAAGATAAACACACTGAGACATAGTGAGTGACAGGAGGACTCAGGACTGTGAGGTAAAGTTACACAAACAGAGAGAGACGAAACGCGAAAATGAAAAGAAGCAACCAAAGCGGATCAATTAAAAGAAAAAAAAGAAAAGATGCCGATAAGTATTTGGCAACGCTGCCAAAGTTGACAAACTTTTTTATGGCCAACGTTACTACTGATACAGACAGGAACGACGACGACGTCCAAAGCGGTACAGTAGCAACAGCTAACGTTAGCTGTGAAGTGGCGTTAGGTGAGGAGGAATCGGATAACGTCAACCAAACCAATGATGAAGAGAACATCACGTTGTTGCCGCCCGCCGTCACCGACAGTGTTATCGAGGAGGAGGTTGACACACACGAGAAAGAGTTGCCCAGCAGTGATGTCCATTTTGACAGCGATGATGGGGCTTTGGTGAGTTAACGTTAATCGCCTAGTTAGTTCTGTTACTTGTGTCTGGGGTTTCTGCAGCGCGCAGCTTAACTGACTCCTCATATTGCAGTTTGTGCCACTGTTTTAGGTGGTGAAAAAGATTTGTAGTGCTTCCACCCTTGGCTATAACGTGTTTATGGCACTCCCTACATATAACGTGATTTTGTTGCTCATCTGATACTTTAAATCCGAACCATCTCCAAATTATTGAGCCACTGCTTTTTCTTTTACTAACCAATTCATCCTCCGCACGCTCCGCAGACGTTGTTGAATTGAATTGCCTTTTATTGTCATTGCCTATAACAACGAAATTTAAATTGCACTTCCCATGGTGGTAACGCATAATATGACAAAAAAAAAACATCAGTACACACAGTACATAAATACATAAAATATAGATAAAAGATAAAAGCTCAAATATAATCATTAAAAATGCTGAGCAATCTAGATGCTCATGAGTTCAGGTATTTTATAGCATTTGGATAAAAACTGTTCAAAAGTCTTGAGGTGCGACCCCGGAGAGATCTGTAGCGCCTTCCAGATGGCAGCAAAATAAAGAGGCCTCGACCTGGATGGGAACAGTCCTGGATTATGTTTTTTGCCCGCTGCCTGCATCTGGTTTGATATATGTCCACAAGTGAGGGGAGCTGTGTGTGAATAATATTTTGTGCTGATTTCCTAACTCTATCCAGCGATTTGTTTCAGCAGCAGTGCAGCTACCAAACCACACCAGAATATCATGTGAGATAATGCTTTGGACAGAACAGTTGTAAAATGATAAAAGTAATTTCATTTTACAACAGTTGCTTCCTCCATGTTTGTTGAAAAGTGTTTGTGTGTCTGTTCCTGTCCCTCCAACCTCTGTGCATGATAGAGGAGCGGCGGGCGCACTATTGCAGGTTAAGGAACCACTGCCATTATTGGAGATTAACTGAGTTGTTGTTCTGGACATATTGGCGCCCAGCAACCCAAATCTGTGACCTGGAAGGTCATGATGTGCCTCTGAGTGTCGGATGCATAATCGATGGAGATATGCTTCGTCTATGTGTATGTGTGGAAAATTCCTTTGTTTATCTATTTCTTAGCCAATGAGACTCCCGGAACGTCTGCTGGATAGCGAGGAGATTAAACACACATGAAATGTACACATGAAATGTTTGGCTGCATTTCACGTGTAAAATTACGTGTCAGAATAACGATTGTGTCACGGTGCTGGTGGAGTGTAGGTAGAAGAAGGAGACCGAAGAGGCAAATGCTCCAATTCAAATGCTTTACTTAAACTCAAAAATAGCAAACAGGTACGGGCACAGGCAGTGATTGACTCTCAACACGAGGTAACATAAACATCGACCGACCAAGACTGAATGAATGAGGAAAACTAAATACACAGAGGAATCAAACATAATGAGGTGCAAACAGGTGAAAATGATGAAACAATACGAGGAACAGGTGGCTAATGAGGGAGTGAGTTTGGAGGGCTTTGGGGTTGAGATCAAGGACCCTCTTTTGTACCCCCTGCTTCTTTCCCTGCATATTACTGTCGTTGTCGTAAGATTGACCACGGCTGTCAGAGATATCCAGGTGCAGTGTTTCCAGATGTCCAAGAAAAAGTTCGAGTAGGCCTTTGCCAGTTGTGTCATGATTTTAAAATCATGTAGTGTGAACTAGGCTTACTTTGCACGAGAAGCACTGCCACAAATGTACACTGAAGTCAGGCAGAGCCTTGCTGCCCGGCTCGCTAAAGTTACCCATTTTGCGTTGACCAGCGATATGTGGTCGAGCAGGACGTTTGAGCCTTAAGGCCATTGCACACCGAGCACGAAATATTCGTATGCGTATTTTCGTGTTCGTCAGCTTAAAAATTCGTCACGCATAGAAACCTTGCACACCGAGTCCGTTGCGTATTTCTTAAACCTTTGCGGGGAAAAACGCAAAAATACCAAATGGATTCGTCAAGCAGTGAGGATGATTTTTGCCCTCTCTCTTATTGAAAAGGGAAGAAAGAGAAAATATTACGTCCATCCAATCCTGAAATTGCGCCGAGAGGAAAAAGAGGTCCTTATCAAGGAGTTGCGAATTTATCCTGAGCGATTCAAAATTTACCTCAGAATGTCAGTGGGACAGTTCGATGCTTTGCTAGCGATTCTGGAGCCACATATTAAAAACAAGACCACAAATTTCCGTGAACCAATCGATTCTGAACGGAGACTGGCAGTGTGTCTGAAATGGACCAGGTATGGACACACACACACGGACAAACACACACCCGCGCGCGGCCCGTTGGAAGCGCTGGGCAGACAGAACAGCTAGGCTGTTATTGTGTATACTGTATTGTGCCCAAATAATACATTAGTTATCGAATAGGCTGCTCAATCACACCTTATTCGATCCTAAATTTCAATCTGATTGAAAGGGGAGGTTTATTAATTTCATAATCCAATATAGAGAAGAGAACAAACACTTGATCGAATTGAAAACCGAAACTGAAAGCACGGCGCATATGTGCAATGATGTGAGGACGAGCTCCCCCCGGCCCTGAATTGTCAAAAGACCTCTCAAAATGCTGGCTCTGGATGCGAAAAACGCAGAAAATCGAACCCGATCCGATTAATTTTATGACGGACGAAAGTTTCGGAGACATAACGTGAGGTCGAATTTTTTTTTTAACGTGCGAAAATTTCGGATGCGAATTTCGGACTCGGTGTGCAATGGCCTTTACATGAGCGTGACAGACAGTTCACTTCATTCAAGACTGGGAGATGAAAATAGCGTGTCTCCAAACAAGTTATTTCCAGGAGGATCACACCGGTGAGCATAGAGCTGAGGCCCTGCAGGACACAATTGAAAGCTGGAAACTCCAAGAAAAGCATTTAGTTGCTATAACAACCGACAAGGGAGCAGCAACCCCGAGGATGCAGTGCTTCGGTCACAGACTACACTTGGCTATTGGTGAGTGCAGTGCTGAAGGATCATGAAGTTGTCTTTCCAGCGCTGAGCCACCTGGCAAAAAAGTATCTCTTGGTACCAGCTACCAGTTCACCCTCCGAAAGGGTTTTCAGCTGCAGTGGCAATATCGTGACCTGCCACAGAGCATCTCTGAAGCCGGACGCCGTTGACAGGCTGGTGTTTCTCGCACAAAATCTTTAAATGAAGGAGGACACACTTGTCTTTCTCCTAATGTCTACCTCTAGACAGCATTACTGTTTATCGAAGAAAAAGAAGAGGGGGGAAATGTTTGAGTTGATAGTCTGTTTCTTGTCCAACTGGTTGAGACTGTTCAGATAAGAAATTGAGTTAACAAAAAGGAACATTTTAAAATCTTAAACGGAGCACTTTATTTTGTTCTTTCTTTTTATATGAAAATGCTGCCCATACTAGACTTATAATTCTGTAATGTTCAGTCGTTATTTGCATCTGTGGATTTGTTAGAAAGAAGACAATTTTGTAATTTCATTTTAATAATTCATTTATAGTTGTCAAACTAAGATATGTTTGATATTCCATTTCTCTCATATATATTTTTTTTTTGGGGGGGGGGGGGTTTCAGAAAAAGATTTTACTTTTCTATTTTATTTTATAGGCTATGTTTAAGATTATTTTTTATTTAAATGTGCACCTTATGGAGCTTTGATTAAAAAAAAGTACTCCTGCTCCTGTTATGCTGTACTTGTTTACATTTTATTGTTATTCTAACAGCTGAGCATTTAATTGTGAACCAAGGGAAGAAACCTGTTTATTTATTTGATTTTGCACCTGTTCACTGAAAAAGCGAGTTTCAATAAAACTAGTGAAAAAAAAAATTCAATAAAACTACTACTAGTCAGTCCTTCCAGAAAAACGTGGAGTTTTTTTGTGATTGTTGCGGGCAAAAATCCTTGATTACGCGGCCCGTTTTCTTTAAAAATGCGATGGAATATGCGGGATATTTATGCAATTTTATGCGATGAAATTGCGGAAACTTGCAAAAATTGCGGGAACTTGCAAAAATTGCGGGAACTTGCAAAAACTGCGGTTTGATGAAAAAGAGAAAAAAAGTGATTCCCCCAACATCCTGTTCTCACTAGGCTACTACCTTAATGTAAAGAGTCATTTCTTATTACTTTCTATGATGTAGCAAGCATACTACATCATAGAAAGTGCTGGGAATATTTAATTTCTCATCTTGTTTTATTTTTATTAAATTTTCATAATCACAGAGTTTGATATCAAGTTCTTGACATTTCTTTTACACATTTTCTGATAAGTATAACATCTGAGAAGTAGCCTAAAACATGAAACAATAATTTGGAAAAAAAAAAAAAAGAAAAAAAGAAAAAAAAAGATAGAGGGCATCACAGACATATTAAATTCCTTTAGCAGAGATACAGATCTTTTGGGCTTTTCAATTTTTTTTTTAATTTTAAAGACTCAAAATACATTTTAAAGGCTGTTTTGAAATGAGCAAAGTTGGGTTTTGAGTTAGGCTACTCCACTTAGTTTGATGAATATGAAATTTCCCTAATAATAGAAAAAATCGATAACATACATTTTTCTTATAGGAAAGTCAAAATCATTTGTATGAAGATGACAAATTTAAGACAAGGTTGCAATTCATTTTAAAACCTAGAAATTGAGACATCTCATTACAAAAGATTGAAAAATAGGGACATTCAAACAATAAGTGCACAATAGACTCTCTTTCACAATTACAAAATCAGCAATGTTTTATTTCAGACTGTAACGAGTGTAAATAAGGTGTGGCCCCTTTAAGAGCTGCGCGCTGAACTGTCTGCAGTGTGTGCGCCTCAAACACCCCATGTCGTGTGCGGGTAATTTCTGTTTGATGCTTATTCTTTTGTCTTATTTTGTTTATTAAGTAACGATGTGATGGTAGAACGTGTGACAGACAGTTATAGTCAATCGCCTCCGTGAGTCTTTCTGGCCTCTGCAATAACTTCAGCTGTGAGCTATCCCGTCGCGTAATTGCGTCACTTCATAACGTTCCCATGGAAACCGGAGGAAATGGCTCTTGTATGAAGCAAACGCAACATTTTTCAACTTTCTGCGAAGATATATGTGACTTTTTTTTGCAACGAAAATACGAGGATTATGAAATCATGCAAGCCCCGCATATTTTGCGTGGAAATCGGCATTTTATGCGGCGAAAGTGCGGCTTATTCGAAAAAATGCGGCCCCCGCATAAATATGCGGACTTTGGCTGATTTTGCATTGAATTCAGCGATCGCATAATCGCGTTTTTCTGGAGGGACTGACTAGTGACATGTCATATTTGGCTTTGACTGAACATTTGCTCTCATTTTGCAGAAAAAATATCGAGATATATATCGTTTTTCAGCATAAATATATCGGGATATGACTTTTTGTCCATATCGCCCAGGGATTTTAGACAAATTTTTAGACCCGTTTTAGACCAATGTGGGGTCCAATACCGCCATGCCTGGTCTAACCAGTGAGGTCACTACGGAAAGGGGGAGTGGTGACGCATGCTCCCCTGACGGGTCACACTTGTCTCTTCACCTCGTCACGGACATGCTGGATACTAAAAATTCCAGTCCCCATTAAGAGGCTCTCCCACCTTCCACTCACAACAGGACATCAATGTCATTCTTCCTCAGATTATCAGTCAGGTTAAAATTCTTATAAACACATACAGTCAGGTCCATAAATATTGGGACATTGACACAATTCTAATTTTTTTTACTCTATACACCACCACAATGGATTTGAAATGAAACGAACAAGATGGGCTTTAACTGCAGACTTTCAGCTTTAATTTGAGTGTATTTACATCCAAATCAGGTGAACGGTGTAGGAATTACAACAGTTTGTATATGTGCTTCCCACTTTTTAAGGGACCAAAAGTAATGGGACAATTGGCGGCTCAGCTGTTCCATGGCCAGGTGTGTGTTATTCCCTCATTATCCCATTTACAAAGAGCAGATAAAAGGTCCAGAGTTAATTTCAAGTGTACTATTTGCATTTGGAATCTATTGCTGTCAACTCTCAATATTAGATCCAAAGAGCTGTCACTATCAGTGAAGCAAGCCATCATTAGGCTGAAAAAACAAAACAAACCCATCAGAGAGATAACAAAAACATTAGGTGTGGCCAAATCAACTGTTTGGAACATTCTTAAAAAGAAAGAACGCACCGGTGAGCTCAGCAACACCAAAAGACCCGGAAGACCACGGAAAACAACTGTGGTGGATGACCGAAGAATTCTTTCCTTGGTGAAGAAAACACCCTTCACAACAGTTGGCCAGATCAAGAACACTCTCCAGGAGGTAGGTGTTTGTGTGTCAAAGTCAACAATCAAGAGAAGACTTCACCAGAGTAAATACAGAGGGTTCACCACAAGATGTAAACCATTGGTGAGCGTCAAAAACAGGAAGGCCAGATTAGAGTTGGACTTCGACAAAAGGAGAGTCCTGTTTACTTCGAGATTCAAGAGCAGGCTGAATACTGGGAGATTCAGATCCCCCAAGAAAAGGCAGGAATTCAGGAATGGAGAGTGTGAAGAGGCATGCACTCACCACCACTGCCCCACTTGCCCAGTGGCCAGATTGTTCTCGCCTGATTGAGACAATTTTTGTCAGGCTCTGTGCCATTCACCGGAGTCCCAAGAAGAAGGGGACTGGCACAGTGTCCAGATGGGACCTTATCCTGGAGGACTATCGAAAAATCAGGCAGTGCATTCTGGGTAATGCTACAGTTATGCAGCAGACCACCATCCAGCTGGTGAACGTGAGCCACACCACCTTAGTTCAGTGGCACAACAGCCGAGTAAAAAGTCAGGAAAATGTGGTTGTAATGCAGGGGCTGGAACTGCCTAGCCGCTTGTCGGTTGCTGCTGATCCTCTGCTCCCTGCCAATGTGCGCCCCCATCTGCACCCCCCCCCCCCAGTCAGGCCCAGCTCACCAATACCACCTGCCAAGTAGCACTGTGGGCCAGGCACAGGTGAAAATGAAGAGGATGATCTCTTCAGCCCCAGTGGTTTTGGCACCAGCAGCTGAGACACCACCAACCCAGCGGCAACTATTTCCTGCTCCACCCCCAGGCACTCAACTGCTGATGTTGACCCCAGTTGCCTCACAGCAGGGCCCTGTCCTGGTTGCTGCTCCACAGGCTCTCAGGGTCAGCCTCTCCTCTGCCCCTACTGCTCCAGCTATAGCCCCAGTTCGAAAACTGACCCGCAAAGTGCAGCACAACACGTGCAAGAAATGTGGGCAGTTCAGAAGAGCAGAGACTGGGCACAGCCAGTACAAGGGCATTGTATACTGCCCCTCAGTAGAGACAGTGTCAAAAGAGCAGTAGTTGGAGGATATAAAAAAGAACATAAATAATTTATTTCTCCCTATAGACCTTATGCACCAGAGAAACGTGGGCGCCGTCATCTTTAGAATATTGTCTGTATATTTCTATGGCATCGCTGTCGAGAGTAATTACTGGTGAAGTGGATTTACTTATTGTAGAGTTAACAAAAGTTATCATGAGCATTGTAATGTTTATCATAAGCATTGTAAAGCAGATGTCTTAACAAATGTCAACCGGGAATTTTTATACGAGCAGTTCATTCATACAAGATCGCTGAGAAAATACAGACCAGAAGTCAAAAGACAACGAGCGCAATGCTGAAAAGGGTTGAAAAGGGCTACATTAGGTCTATATATATAGTTTTCCTTGTATATAGTTATCCTTGTATATAGATTTTTTTTTAAAGATGAAAATAAAATAAGTTTGATCTTTTTATCATAAATGCTTTTCTCCTTGTTTTTTGTGTGTTCCTTTACTATAGTATCTTTCATAATTTAGTCATTTGTGAAAAAAAGTTGTAATAGATGAAGTCAGTAATAAAATAATTTAGTAGTTTTCACAATAGTTTTTATAAAATTCCTGAAGCAGAAATATAATTAAATCTATAGTCTAATGAATATTATTAAAAGTATTGTATAATTTACTATAAAATATAAAATATATAGAATCATTTAAATATCATATTCATTTATTTATAATATTGATTTACAATATTCGTTTTAATATGGAAACAAGTTTCAATGAGATGTTTAATGATAAAACATGATTTACAGCACAACACAGCAATCTTAATTTGTGGCATCAGTGGGATTTGAACCGCCAACATTGTGATCATCTATAATCCCATATAAATATATAGGAAGATACAAAAAAAACCTTTTTGCAACAATTTATGACAAACGTAGTCTTTCAAAAATGTATATATACATTGGGGGGACAAAGTCATAAAAAATCAATTTCTCTTCTTTTCTTCTCCTTTTCCCTTCTTTTCTCTCTTTTTTTCCCTCTTTCCCTTTCTTCCCCCAACATGCGCACCACACTTTTGTTTTGCCTTTATGTCAGGTTAATGATATTTCCTATCACCCATCCAACCCTTAACCCTAAACTATCCCATCACACATGTGCAAAGCACAATTAAAATAAAAATGTTAATGTTGAAATTGTACAGCGCATCATGTAAAAATGTATATATGCCTTTTGAACTAGTGAGGACCAATAAAATGTCCTCAGGATTGATAACTCAATTCTAACATTCCATGCAGCTACATGTAAACAATATTTTATGTTGTATATTTTGTTCCTGTCAAAACAACAAAGTTCATTCTGAATTATTCAACATGCTTGTGAAATGCTGGTGATATGCACGAACCCTCCAACTGACTGATGATAGCTAATGATGGTTTTCCCAGTGACAACAACAATAGAATCAAATGAAATGCAACAATTAGCCAAAAAGCAACAAAGGGATTCGCTGTCAGAATTTGCAATGGCAATCTTGTTTGGCAAGGACTATACCATAGAAATCTCAGACACAACCAAACTAAATCAGTGCTGCCAGGACATATGCACACCTTTCCACATCGACCACATGAACTGGTGGAAAACCAACGATCACGAATATAGCTCCGACTGGCAAAACTAGCAAAGGCTTACTTGTGTGTGCCCGCGACGTCTGTGCCATCATAGAGGGTGTCCTCTGCAGCCGGACTACTTGTGAACAGATTGCGCTCTCGTCTTCATCCCAAACGTGTGGACATGCTCACTTTTCTGAATAAACATATGAGAAGGGTTATTGTTATGAAGACAGACGTTACAAAGTGCTGTCTTTCAGGCTGTTCACAACATGCAATAATGCGTTCAGGCCAAGCCTAAAATCATTATGGTTTGAGGTGATAATCACGTTTGAATCAATCAAACTTTGATTTAGAATTTTTTTAATTGCTATGAATGTTCATGCTAATTTTTTTTATTTTTCTTTAAATTTTCTTTTGGGAATGTCCTAGCCAAATAAGCAGTTGATTTATGCTAATCGACTGGCTGTTATAACTAAGTGCTGTTCATGTTTATTATAATATGTTTAGTATATTCTATTATGTTTCAACACATTGCAAACATTATATGGCTTGAGTTAATATAGTCTATTCCCTAATTAATTAAACAGTTTTTTACTATACAGATTGAAAGCATGAATGGTCTCTCTCCCCCTCTCTCTTTTATGTGCGTGTAGCCTAAAGGCCTGTTCACACCGGGACGAATTTCACGCGCGATATTCGCAGACGTTTAAGACGCCTCGTGACTAAACAATGGGCGCCAATGTGAGTTTGCACACCGACGCGAAAAACGCCATGGGTAAAAGCGTCATTTTATTAAAAACGCCACGGGTTCATTTTTTTGATTTGACACGCTGCGTCAAAAACTATCCGACCAATGAGATTGGCGCTTTTGCTCACGTGTCTGGTGCTTCTGAAGTTACAGTAAAACACAACTTGGGGGCGCTCAAACACAAAACGGTCTTGCTGAACACACATACGGCAAAGAAGATATACGCCACCGACTACAATGCAGGAAGACGAGGAAGATGCAAAGCAAGATAGCTATGGGCAAGATGAATGTTGAGCCGCTGGTCTCGGAGCATGAAGAGCTATATGATAATATTTATATTAGTATTTCTGTAATAATAGTATAGTATAGGGTGACCAACAGTCCTGTTTTTCCAGGACATGTGTAATGGTCACTGTGCTTTATAGAAATCTGAGTTAAGATGGGAACTGTGCTTATGCGTAGTGTCAGTTAGAGTTTGATAAGTGAGGAGAGAAGATAACCACTCTGATGACTCTCTTTGTATTCTTTCTTTTATTTCCTTTTTCTATTATTTCCTTTTTCTATTTTGACCAGAGTTGGATGTTTGTTTGTGTATATAAAACTATTTTGTTAGTTCGTTTTGTAAGTTTTTGAGAGCTATTTTTTGTTAAATTTGTAGGCATTTCTTTTAGTTATTTATTATTTATATATTTATTTTTCTAATACAGAAAACTTTAATTCTATCATCATTTCATTCATTGTTTTTGAAACCCGTCATAATAATAAAACATGTTGAGTAACCTCTGAGAAGCCTATCTGAATTTGTGTCTTGTAACAGAACAATTTTCTATCCATACAGAGGAGGTATTTAAATGTATTGAAATTAATAAGGCATCTTTGAGTAAACTTCGAGTATCATTTGAGTTGCTAGGCCGAGTTTCCTGGTTTTTGGTAATCAAAATATAGTCACCCTATAGCAGGGGTGCCCAACCCTGCTCCTGTCGATCGGCTGTCCAGCACAGTTTATCTCCAACCCTAATCAAACACACCTGAAGCAACCAATTAAGGTCTTCAGGATCACTTGAAATGTGTGTTTGATTAGGGTTGGAGATGAACTGTGCTGGACAGTCGATCGGCAGGAGCATTGTTGGGCACCCCTGCCCTATAGTATACTATTATTATTTCTGTTTTACATCAAGCTCCATCTAATGTCAGGGAATGAATTTGCATGTTCACTCATTTGCATTAAAGGGTTAGTTTACCCAAAAATGAAAATTAAGTCATTAATTACTACTCACCCCCATGCGCCGTCAAGAGTCAGTCCCTTATGCAGTCTATGGAAGAGTGATCCAGCTCTCAGATTCAATCAAAAATATCTTTATTTGTGTTCCGAAGATGAACGAAGGTCTTACGGGGTTGGAACAGCATGGGGGTGAGTAATTAATGACTTAATTTTCATTTTTGGGTGAACTAACCCTTTAAGCTTTCCATTGTTAGAAACCCACTTATACTATTGAATGGTCGTGCAACACCCTCATTTTCCTCTGAGACGAGATAAATCTGCAATTTACCTTTTTCACTTCCTCCTACAATGACGCAAAAATCTTAATTTTACTTCACTGTTGAAGGAAGTGTAAGAGGGGGAGATTTCTGTAAAAACTACAAGCACAAGATCCCACCCTTTCAAACCCGACCATAGGGGGTTGGGTCTAATGCGCTAACAGACCAATCACAGATCAGTGCCAGAGCGTTTGATTTCACCAGCAGAAACTTTTTGAAAATATGGACGAAGGTACTGAATATGCAGATGGATGCATTATGGAGGATTGGGATTACACATCTTTTTTGGAAAATAAGCTAGCAGGCTCTTGTTCTGTGGTGAAAGCTGAGTAGTAACTTTAGGGGTTACCGTCCTCTTTTTGCCGGACATGTCCGGCCGTCGATGTCCGGGATTCAGCTTTTGCTTTCTGCAGTCGCCATTCATTGTTTACATGCAAGTTACTGCTTTTGATTCAATCTAACTCAATTCCTTATGAATGGTGAATCTGAATCAGTTATGCGCAGGTTGATCCAAAATGAGCGGGTACCGGCGGTCACCCGCGGTTACGAGTCTTCCAAAAATATTTTTAATGATATTCGGGTTGCAGTCGGTCCGGTCGTTTGAAAATAGATGGCAATTAAATCTTTGTATTTTTATAGTACTAGAAACAATTTTCTATGAAATAAATAGGGCTACTACACATTATTGGCTGAATAACTGGCATGAAGATGACACACAAGCTCAGTCTAAACAGTTCTCGGTTCTGTCCTGGTGATCCGAGAACTGCTGTACCTGTGCGTTTGGTAGTACGCGGATGCGCTGTATCAGCTGCTCATCACTTCTCTCAGCAGTGGCACCAACATGTCTCGGTTCAGTGAACTGTTGGAGTTACTGGAGTAAAATATAATTGGGGATATTGGTTTATTTCGATTCGGAGGGACTGTCATGCATGTCTGAATGTGAGTAACTTTAGTAACTTGTGGATCAGCACTGACGCAAGACGCGAACTGTTTCGAACGATTCAGTTCGATTTAGTGTACTGGTTCGACCGGTTCATTAAAAAGAACCGGTTCAAAAAAGTAAAAGTCTGGGAGACATTTGCCGAAATAATAAAGATGATGACCAAAGTGCTGGCTTTTTATATGCACGTCTTCTTGCGATGCTGTGTTGTTACACGTCTATGGCTAGGGTTGGGTATCGAGAATCGAGTATCGATTGGAACCGAGACTAACTTTTCGTTTTTCCCGGAATCGTTCAAAAGCTAAAATTTCGATTCCTAGTTTCGTTATTCACAGTCCGCCGAGCGGAAGAAGAAACCACTGAACAACACCAACGAAGAAGCGTCTACCGGAAGTGTTGGCATAACCACGCGAGTCGAACAGGAGTAGCTTACGTCGGCGATCCAAAGTGTGGCTTCGCTTTTCTAAAAATAACGAAATCTCGGCAAAATGCAAAATTTGTGACAAAAGGAGTATTTTTACAGAAGGAGTATATCCTTTAGAAAGGATTATTTTCTTCAGAAAGGCTGTTGGTTAGCAAGGTTAGCTAAACTTTTTTGACCCTGCCTCTTAAAAAAATCGGAATCAAGAATCGTTAGGAACCGGAATCGAAACAGGGAATCGGAATCAGAATCGTTCAAATTCAAACGATACCCAACCCTATCTATGGCCCAATGACGCTATGATGAGCATTTACTACTTTCAAAAAATGCGGTCAGGAAGCGGGTCGGGTACAATATTTTCTTACTTTTTTTGTGGTCCGAGTTACGGGCGGGTAGTTGAAAACGTCGGTCGGGTGTGGGTTGCTTATACATTGACCCGCGCATCACTGATCTGAATGTAGTGTTTACATGAACGCTAAACAAGTGATCGGTTGAGATGCATTTTAACATTGCTAAGAAAATTCCCACTCCTCCGTGAGAGATACGAGACCGGTAACTACGTCTCAGGTGCCGCTCATCGGTAATCACGCCACCGGCCTCGCGTCGTTCTCCGCACGGCCCTCACTCGTCCCGCTCGCTACAGGAAACATGATGAACGACGACTGTAAGACGCAAAAACCGAATCCCGGACATTTTGGGGGATCTCGAAAAACACATTTTCGGGCAGACTCATCACGGAGAATCACTAGTAGACTGTTGTTTACCTACTGTGCGGTTACCAGTAGGCGTGGCCTCCTAGGGTAGCGAAGCTAGTGCATTCTGGGAGTTGTTGTCTTTCATCCACATAAGCCAAACATACATTTTCTATCTTTTCTCATTCTAGAAAACTCCAAATTCAAAAATAATTTCAGTTCTTCTACATAAATTACCCATTTTTAATACACATTCATCTTTACAGAGGTGGAGCGACCCTTTAAAAATCAGTATTTAAGCTTGAATTTGGAGAGAAAACACATTAGGCAGGCAGAACGCAAACTTGTACGGTGTGATGACGTCATCAGAGCATCGGCCCATTTCACACACGCTCACGACACACATCCATTTTCTCAAGCAGACAAAATTTGAGAACCAAAAAGGACAACGACAGACAAGACAGAGCAGGTTGCTTTTGATATGAAACAAATTCTCATCTTTCAGACTCAGTCAATTTCATTCATTTTTTTATGATACATTGCTCTAGTACACCTTCATTTCTGTGAAAAATCTTATCATTGCACCATGGAATCTTAATTATCACAACATGCTGTCACTAAACATATTACAATTATGTTTAGTTAGGCTACCAAATGTTTTGACAATCACAATACATAGCCTCTAATTGTTTGTGATGCTTTTTTTTACACAATACAAGACGAAAGAGTCAACTAACATGATATTAAAATTTAAGATGGTAACTGTATAAAAAAACTGTAAAAACACAAACCAAAACATTCGTACCTGTGACAGGTTATCCAATTTCTTCGGGAACTTAAATATCTCCGGTTTCAATGTTGTGGCTTCATTGTAAGTAACGACATGCGATGACCGTTAAGATGGCGGCCGCATCGTGTCTCTGGAGCGGTTGATCGAATAGCACCTGCACACACTGAGGCAGTAACTGCATCGCATTACTCTTTTATTAACTTACAAGTTATACAGTTTACTGTAGCTGTGTGCTCAGTTTTTTCTTTCATTTGTCCAAATTCTCATGTTATTAATGATCAAGCTACACAGCTATTTGACAGTAAAAATGCTAGACTAAGACACCCCTTTTCTCTCCTCAAATACTTAAAACATTAAGTGTATTAAATATAGTTTCTTGAGTAAGAAAAACTGTACTTATTCGAACCGAGAGTAAGATATTTACCTTTGCATTGCAAACAAGCAGCGTGTGGCATTTCTTCACTCACGATTAAAGTGGGGTTGGGGTGGAGTTATGTGGTTTGACTGACAGTTTGATGATCCAATGGAGTTACAAGGTTTAGTCACGAGCTCTTTTTAACGCTTTTTATTGGTTAAATATTTGCAAAACCCACCGAACACATCAATTTATAGAAAAAAAAGAAATATTGTAGTGGGCAAAATGCAGCAAAACAGACTTACTTTTAAAGTATAGGACAGGATGCAAAAAAAAACTTTCCCATGTTCCAATGATGATATTCTTTTTACAGCAAAAACAACCTTATTTATTTGAAGTCTGTTGTCATTCTAAATGTTTAAAGGATGTTCCAAGAATTTTGTTCTAAGAACATTTTCTTTCATTTAAAAAAAACTTGTTCAAACAATGTATAAAGTTTTTTTTAACTAACCTTTTGATCATTTTTGAGTATTATTATAGAACGAAGACCAGATAACATTATACAAAATGTATTTTAACATTGCTGGAAAATGTTTGTTCATAACTTTGAGAGAACCTTAAGGCCATTGCACGCTGAGTTAAAAAATTTTGTACACGTTTTTCCGTATTCATGGTTCGGTGGCTCTGAATTGTCAAAACACATTTAAACTGCTTGCTACGGATGTGAAAAACACAGAAAATCGAACCCGATTCGATTTTTTTTATGACGGATGAAAGTAAAACATCCTGAATTAAATAAACTGAAAAACACAGTTATTTTAAAGGTATTTCCTTAATCATTATGATCAAATACCTTCCTTTAAAAAAAAAATCTTAAAAAATTGTTTAAATGACTGGCAGCTACGACTGCCAAACAAAAACCATCAAATTAAAGTAAAATATGCTAATTTTAATAAAGTACCAAAAACTTGATCATAAATGTGATGTCACCTGATGGAGATCAGTGTTTGCTTTAGTTGGGCTCATGACCCTTGAATTTTTAACAGTAGTTTTTTTTCTTGGCTGCTTTAACTGTGTGTTTGATACACATTTGTTGTAGGAAAAAATGCAGGAAAAAAATGTCGTCAGATGATTTTGGTCATTCATGAAATTCATATAGGCTATTCACATACTGTATATGTGAAGCACTGTTAAATATATTTAAATAAAAAAATGCATTGAACATAAAGCTTATAAATTGTTCTTCGTGTTACATCCTTACATGCTTCCTGCAGGATGATTGGAACATCATCTGATTGGTTCCTGCAGGATGATTGGAACGTCATCTGTTTGGTCCCTGCAGGTTGATTGGACGGTCATCTGATTGGTTCCTGCAGGATGATTGGAACTTCATCTGATTGGTTCCTGCATGGTGATTGATGCTCTGTCCTGATTGGTGTAGAGTGTTTTTAAAAAGCACGTCATAATTTCCTCTGTAGACAGAGTGGGTTGTGTGTTTGAGCAGACAGAGAGCTCATGATTGAGACTGTTAAGAGTATTTGGGTGTTAAAGGGTTAGTTCACCAAAAAATAAAAATTATGTCATTAATGATTCTCCCTCATGCCATCCCAAGCCCGTCAGACCTCCGTTCATCTTCAGAACACGGTTTAAGATTTTTTCGATTTAGTCCGAGAGCTTTCTGTCCCTCCATTGGAAATACGGTATACTGTCCTTGTCCAGAAAGGAAATAAATCATCAAAGTACATCATCAAAGTAGTCATGTGACATCAGTGGTTTAGTTACAATGTTTTGAAGCATCGAAAATACATTTTGGTCCAAAAATAACAAAAACGACAACTTAATTCAGCATTGTATTGTCTTCCGGTTCTGTTGTGGATCCGCGTTCACGAGTCCGCAGTGCTGACGTAAGACGCTGCTGACGTGTGTTCGTGTTCAGGTCTGTCCCTTCTGTTTCGCCCTGGTCTGTCCCTCCCGTTCCGCCCTGGTCTGTCCCTCCTGTTCCGCCCTGGTCTGTCCCTTCTGTTCCGCCCTGGTCTGTCCCTTCTGTTCCGCCCTGGTCTGTCCCTTCTGTTCCGCCCTGGTCTGTCCCTCCTGTTCCGCCCTGGTCTGTCCCTCCCGTTCCGCCCTGGTCTGTCCCTTCTGTTCCGCCCTGGTCTGTCCCTTCAGTTCCGCCCTGGTCTGTCCCTTCAGTTCCGCCCTGGTCTGTACCTTCTGTTCCGCCCTGGTCTGTCCCTCCCGTTCCCCCCTGGTCTGTCCCTCCTGTTTCGCCCTCGTTTGTCCCTCCCGTTCCGCCCTGGTCTGTCCCTCCTGTTCCGCCCTGGTCTGTCCCTCCTGTTCCGCCCTGGTCTGTCCCTCCTGTTCCGCCCTAATCTGTCCCTTCTGTTCCGCCCTGATCTGTCCCTCCTGTTCCGCCCTGGTCTGACCCTGCCCCTGGTCTGTCCCTTCAGTTCCGCCCTGATCTGTCCCTCCTGTTCCGCCCTGGTCTGTCCCTTCTGTTCCGCCCTGGTCTGTCCCTTCTGTTCCGCCCTGGTCTGTCCCTCCTGTTCCGCCCTGGTCTGTCCCTCCTGTTCCGCCCTGGTCTGTCCCTTCTGTTCCGCCCTGATCTGTCCCTCCTGTTCCGCCCTGGTCTGTCCCTTCTGTTCCGCCCTGGTCTGTCCCTCCTGTTCCGCCCTGGTCTGTCCCTTCTGTTCCGCCCTGGTCTGTCCCTCCTGTTCCGCCCTGGTCTGTCCCTCCTGTTCCGCCCTGGTCTGTCCCTTCTGTTCCGCCCTGGTCTGTCCCTTCTGTTCCGCCCTGGTCTGTCCCTCCTGTTCCGCCCTGGTCTGTCCCTCCTGTTCCGCCCTGATCTGTCCCTCCTGTTCCGCCCTGGTCTGTCCTTGTCCAGAAAGGAAATAAATCATCAAAGTACATCATCAAAGTAGTCATGTGACATCAGTGGTTTAGTTACAATGTTTTGAAGCATCGAAAATACATTTTGGTCCAAAAATAACAAAAACGACAACTTAATTCAGCATTGTATTGTCTTCCGGTTCTGTTGTGGATCCGCGTTCACGAGTCCGCAGTGCTGACGTAAGACGCTGCTGACGTGTGTTCGTGTTCAGGTCTGTCCCTTCTGTTTCGCCCTGGTCTGTCCCTCCCGTTCCGCCCTGGTCTGTCCCTTCTGTTCCGCCCTGGTCTGTCCCTCCTGTTCCGCCCTGGTCTGTCCCTTCTGTTCCGCCCTGGTCTGTCCCTCCTGTTCCGCCCTGGTCTGTCCCTTCTGTTCCGCCCTGGTCTGTCCCTTCTGTTCCGCCCTGGTCTGTCCCTCCTGTTCCACCCTGGTCTGTACCTCCCGTTCCGCCCTGGTCTGTCCCTCCTGTTCCGCCCTGGTCTGTACCTCCCGTTCCGCCCTGGTCTGTCCCTTCTGTTCCGCCCTGGTCTGTCCCTTCTGTTCCGCCCTGGTCTGTCCCTTCTGTTCCGCCCTGGTCTGTCCCTTCAGTTCCGCCCTGGTCTGTCCCTCCTGTTCCGCCCTGGTCTGTCCCTTCTGTTCCGCCCTGGTCTGTCCCTTCTGTTCCGCCCTGGTCTGTCCCTTCAGTTCCGCCCTGGTCTGTCCCTTCAGTTCCGCCCTGGTCTGTCCCTCCTGTTCCGCCCTGGTCTGTCCCTTCTGTTCCGCCCTGGTCTGTCCCTTCAGTTCCGCCCTGGTCTGTCCCTTCAGTTCCGCCCTGATCTGTCCCTCCTGTTCCGCCCTGGTCTGTCCCTCCTGTTCCGCCCTGGTCTGTCCCTTCTGTTCCGCCCTGGTCTGTCCCTTCTGTTCCGCCCTGGTCTGTCCCTTCAGTTCCGCCCTGGTCTGTCCCTTCAGTTCCGCCCTGGTCTGTACCTTCTGTTCTGCCCTGGTCTGTCCCTCCCGTTCCCCCCTGGTCTGTCCCTCCTGTTTCGCCCTCGTTTGTCCCTCCCGTTCCGCCCTGGTCTGTCCCTCCTGTTCCGCCCTGGTCTGTCCCTTCAGTTCCGCCCTGGTCTGTCCCTTCAGTTCCGCTCTGGTCTGTCCCTTCTGTTCCGCCCTGGTCTGTCCCTTCAGTTCCGCCCTGGTCTGTCCCTCCTGTTCTGCCCTGGTCTGTCCCTCCTGTTCTGCCCTGGTCTCCTGTTCCCCCCTGGTCTGTCCCTCCTGTTTCGCCCTTGTCTGTCCCTCCCGTTCCGCCCTGGTCTGTCCCTTCTGTTCCGCCCTGGTCTGTCCCTTCTGTTCCGCCCTGGTCTGTCCCTTCTGTTCCGCCCTGGTCTGTCCCTTCAGTTCCGCCCTGGTCTGTCCCTCCTGTTCCGCCCTGGTCTGTCCCTTCTGTTCCGCCCTGGTCTGTCCCTTCTGTTCCGCCCTGGTCTGTCCCTTCTGTTCCGCCCTGGTCTGTCCCTTCAGTTCCGCCCTGGTCTGTCCCTCCTGTTCCGCCCTGGTCTGTCCCTTCTGTTCCGCCCTGGTCTGTCCCTTCTGTTCCGCCCTGGTCTGTCCCTTCAGTTCCGCCCTGGTCTGTCCCTTCAGTTCCGCCCTGGTCTGTCCCTCCTGTTCCGCCCTGGTCTGTCCCTTCTGTTCCGCCCTGGTCTGTCCCTTCAGTTCCGCCCTGGTCTGTCCCTTCAGTTCCGCCCTGATCTGTCCCTCCTGTTCCGCCCTGGTCTGTCCCTCCTGTTCCGCCCTGGTCTGTCCCTTCTGTTCCGCCCTGGTCTGTCCCTTCTGTTCCGCCCTGGTCTGTCCCTTCAGTTCCGCCCTGGTCTGTCCCTTCAGTTCCGCCCTGGTCTGTACCTTCTGTTCTGCCCTGGTCTGTCCCTCCCGTTCCCCCCTGGTCTGTCCCTCCTGTTTCGCCCTCGTTTGTCCCTCCCGTTCCGCCCTGGTCTGTCCCTCCTGTTCCGCCCTGGTCTGTCCCTTCAGTTCCGCCCTGGTCTGTCCCTTCAGTTCCGCTCTGGTCTGTCCCTTCTGTTCCGCCCTGGTCTGTCCCTTCAGTTCCGCCCTGGTCTGTCCCTCCTGTTCTGCCCTGGTCTGTCCCTCCTGTTCTGCCCTGGTCTCCTGTTCCCCCCTGGTCTGTCCCTCCCGTTCCGCCCTGGTCTGTCCCTCCTGTTCCGCCCTGGTCTGTCCCTCCTGTTCCGCCCTGGTCTGTCCCTTCAGGACTTATGGGAAATGTAGGTCAATACTCTGGTGACGGAGCTCTAGGATGAGCGGAGAGAGCCACAGAGGTGCGATCCGTGACACATTGTCTGGTCCCTCTCCCTTGTTATCTGATTATTGGTTCATTTGTCCCACCTGTCCTGTTCATTATCCTTCTGTGTTTGTTCCTCATTTAGTCTCTGTTGTGTTTGCAGTTCAGTGTTGGTTCGTTTGTCCAAGTACCCGATTCCTAGATTTTATGATCATAGTCTGTGTTATTTCCGTTTTCCCCCTTGAGGGAGTTTTGATTTGTTGCTTCTGTTTGTTTGTTGTTTCCTTAAATTCACCTTCACCTGCAATTGGCTTTATGCACAGCTGCACTACTTCCTGAACTTAAGCCAGCTCCTTTGTTTCCTGTCCGCCATTATTGGCCAAGCTTGATTAATTCAGGTGTGTCTGATTATTGTTGCCGTGACTACAGAGGTCAGGCACACCTGAACTAATCAATTTGTCCAATAATGGCAGACAGGAAACAAAGGAGCTGGCTTAAGTTCAGGAAGTAGTGCAGCTGTGCATAAAGCCAATTGCATCCACGCTTCCTGATTTCTCATATCGTGACATCAGCATTGTATTGTCTTCCGGTTCTGTTGTGAATCCGTGTTCATTTACATTATTAATTTCAGTTGTAAATTTGTATTTTAAATTATTTAAGTTTATTCTTATTATTCTAATTTAATTAAATTACAATTGCAGTAATATGGTTTGGGAATTATTTGCTTGAATAAAAATAAATGACCTGGGGAATAAAAATGCATATTTATATTTGTAAATAAGCTGGCAGAACACTGATGAGATAATTGTTTCAGAATCAATTATATTTATCCCACAACAACATTTACTTTTTACAAGTAAATGACCGATTACAAGTACAAGACCAAGGCCAATGCCAAGCCCTGATTATACATTTTTATAATTGTACTAATCATAATACCTTCAGAAGGTTTTTCAATGAAAATATTATATTCCTACTTCCACAGTATGGCAAATTAGTACAAATTAGAAAAGTTTAGCAGGTCCAGAATTTTGATGCACATTATCTTAGCCCCCCCCCCCCCAGTGATGGAAGTGTTCATTTTCAGGTGTAGCGATGTGTTATTGAACCCAGTGGTTCTCAAACTTTTTGAGGAGGAGGCCCCCTTGTGTAGGGTGAATCCTTTTGTGGCCCCCCAAAAGAAAACTCATAACGAAAACATCCTCAAACGTACAATTTTACTTACAAATTTTAGATTGTACCAAAAACAAATGAATTTGTACAATGCTGGAACAACAGTTCTTTTTTGGCTTTATGTCTTTGAATATACAAAATTAGTTAAATTGTACATTTCATTAAATATAACATTTTTTTATAAAAAAATGGTTTTGACAGTTAACAGTAATATTGTCTGAAAAGTGCAACAAAAGTATTGAATACTGAACATTTGTGATGTTCATAGTAAAAGATAAACACTGAAAAATTAATTTGCTGATTGTAAAAAAGTGCATTAAACTTCTTACATTAAGGTAGTAAATGACAGTGGCTCAAGTTTGGTTTGCAAATTTGAACAGCAATCTGTTTTTTCAGCAAGAAACAAAAAAAAAAAAATTCTACTCTACTTAAAGAAATACTTTTTCAATATAGAAGACATACAATTTTATACAAGTTTTACAATATAAAAGAAATCATGCAATGCAGATTTCACATAAGACAATCCAAACTTACATACAGGTAAAATAATTTTTTTAAATAATTTCATATTCTAGAATATCTTTGCGGCCCATAGCGCCATCTAGTGGCCCCCCAGGGGGCCACGGCCCCCAGTTTGAGGACCGCTTGAACCTTTCCATTAAATACCATTTGAATCTTGTCTGATATAATATTTATAGTACTCCAAGCACAGCTTAAATAATTTAAGGGTTAAAGGAGTAGCCACATTTGATATAAACAAATTTGTTATAATGAAGCTTTTCAAATGTGTGCTAATCATTAAATTTTCAACTTTTAATTTGCTGTGCAAGTGTGCAGTGTATTATTCAAATGGTTGTGTTAATAAAAAATCAAGTTGAAACAATGGCACAGAGACATTATTCGAAACATTTTAAAATGTCCAAGAAAGTGGACATTTTTATGTTCTTGAAATGTTCCAAATAAATGTTCTTTGAATGTTGTGTCGTTAATAACATTTTTGGGGAAAGAATGTTGCTGGAACGTTATGCTAACTTTAAGATAACGTTCCAGCAACGTTCAGTAAACTGGACATTTCCACGTTTTTAGAACATTTCAAATCAACGTTCCCACAACCAAAATTGAATGTTCTCAGAACATAACTCTGTTTGGGTAGCTCTAAATAGGCTAATGCCAAGACCCCTGTGGGAATCACATCAATGACAGTGGAAAACCCCAGGACTCCTGTGTTACTGGAGTTTTATGGACATCTATAAACATGCCAACATTGTGTATGTAGATAAGGTTTGTGTTGTGGATTATGTGTCATTTTGCCTGTGTTGTACAACAAATTGCATTTCGGGAAGGTCTAAGTCTGAGTTCTTGATTTAAAAATTAATCAACTCGTCTCCAAAAAACATCTTTCAAAAAATAAGGATTTATTTTTAAATAACAACATATCGCAGGCCTGAATGTTAATTAAATATATATGGGTGAAAGGTTATTTATGGACCAAACCAGCAGTGAAAGCAAGATAGGTTCAAATGGTCAATTTTGCAATTGCAAATCAAAAACCACCCCTAATTTGGAGAAAACAAAATTAGGTACAAAATTGTAAAGAGAATGAATGTCTTATCCAATTCATAAAAAAAAAAAAAAAAAAAATGATATCAAGGAAGTTCAATCCACCTTATTCATAAAGGCCTATTCATTATACGTTTCCTAATATGTGTTTTGTTTCTCCAAAGAAAATGAAATAAAACCGTATGCACTTGTTGCTCCAGTAGTGGGCACTCGTGCAACCCAGTCAATGACGCACATCCGAGACGCAGGGTAGCGAGTGCATAGAAATGAGGAGTGGAACACAGCCTAGGATGAATAGTGTGCATATTAGCACGCACGGGCGCAAGTGTGGATATTGTGACAGGCCCAAGTGGGACGTCAGACTCAGCGTACGTAAATATTACGTATTTAATATTCATGACCTAACTCTTTTCCATAGTAGGATTCGTTAATTCGCTTCCTGCACGTCCAGAGTGTTACTCCGCCCCGTGAGCGTGAGTTGTGCTGAAGATAATAATAGAAATAGGGCAGGGTCGAGGAGACAAACGCGCGTCGGCCGAGAGCGATTTCACAACTTCTGACATAAAGGCAGACTGACAGCCAGGAAGCTAAAAGCCGACGACAGGACTGAGAAAACAACACTTGCTCTCTCGCGGCGACGCGCACGGAGTTCAGCGATCAGCAGAACTGCGTTACTTCGGAAACTTCTGTAACGTTATATGAGCTGCGATAAATGCGCGTAAGCTCTTCCCAAACGCTTGTGTTGCAGGACATCGATGCATTTTCCGGAGTGGGATATCGTTTCTCCGAGTCGTGACGCGCGGGTCCGCGAGCAGTCCTTGATCTCTGCCGCTATCCTTCTCGCCAGAGCTATACCGATACGCACATTTTTAGACTTTCGTCTATAAATGAAACGATAATCGTCTTTATTTGTAGGTTGTCGGTGCTGATGACGTCACTCGGGTCACTATTATTGATTTGTTTGGTGCCACCAGGAATGACAGCCATGAAGTGTGCTGGTTGAGTAGCTGTATTGGTGTGGCTGGTCTTCTTCAACAAACTGATGAAAAATGAATTCAGATCTGGAGGCCATTTCTCTTTCTGTACCCTCTCTCGGTCAACCCCTAGACATGATCGGACGGAGTCCTGCAGAATCCAGTGGCGGTGTGAATTCTGGTGCCGGGACCTTCTGGCACGACCCCTCTATCTCTAAGAGTGCCCACCCTGGGGTGATCAGTGTGCCCTCGGACTGTGGCACCTTGCTGACCACGGGGAAATGTAAAAACCGAGCTGTAACAGTGGCATACGTGAGGAACTCCGAGACCAGCCAATCTCTCAGCTCAGAGAACATGGCTTTACAGTGTCTGAAAGATGCTTGTGATATTGTGGGGTGTAAACTAGATGTAATTCCCTTTGGAAAGCTGGACTTTGGCGAAACTTCAGTTCTTGATCACTTTTACAATTCAGGTAAGTCTACTACTGAGAGAGATGCTTGGGAATGTCCTGCAAATAAATGTGAATGCCATTTGCTTAATCAAATTGTGTTGACAGCTCTAATGCTTCCTAGTTGCAACCTTTACCATGTATATTAGGTGTGTTTGGTTTGTTTCTTTCCCTTTTGGTTTCCAACTTGTTTTCCGGCTCTCACCTTTTCCAGTAAAGTTCTCAGAATGGAGTGATATGTGATGGTATCACTCCCCCTCATACCCGCAACCCAGGGTGGAGTGCAGTTGAATGGAAACAATGTTTTCCTTAATGTAAGCAGTTGATCTGCTGCAAAACCAGAGAGGCACCAGATATCACCATAACCAGAGCTCCTTTGCTTAAGTCTAGAGGAGCTGTTGAGTTTTTACTTTTTCCCAAAACACTCAATTACAACAAACACATTCCTTACCTGGGGTCATTCTCCACACCTCGCTTACTACATCTGAGATGATTTGACAGAAGACAGATATGATCTCTGGATAATTTGTGGATTTGCTAAAAATGTCTTTCTGGATTAAGTTTTTTGATATTACTGCGCAGATATACCGAAACTACATATCCAGGATCAGCAATGCAGCGATTGGCTGGCCGTAATACAGCAACATAATGACATCATATTAAAAAAGAACATCACACACCTGACGAGAAACTTTCTGGACCTTTATACGGAGACAGCCAAGTGACCAAAATGACATAAAAGTTATAATAGGTACTGTTTGTTACATGATTCCCAATTATTTCCATTACCTTTGGAGCACATTTGTATGACAGCATTAATTAAAGTCCTTTAAGGGTCAAGAAAATGTTTAGATTATAATACAATAATTATGCAATTATTCCCTCGTGAGTAAATCTCTCAGTCGTTTATATATTAGACTAAAGAATATTATAATATACATGTTTTAAAATGATTATTATCATAATTGTCCCTGTTTCATTGAGGTCATCTTGTAATGAAGTAGCAGTGGCTGGGACTGACGTTACTGTATCACCTACGCTTAAAAAGATGCATTTAATCCTGTTTCCATGAATAAGCTTCTCCTGAGCAGGTTCGTTTAAGCCTACGGATCTGTTGCTATGAACGCAACTCCGGGATCATGGCAAATCGTCAACAATGAAATCCAGAAAACTGACACGTACAAAGAATGGGCCCCTGAACACCCGTGTGTTACCATGCGCTGCAAGATTGTCCTAATCCATAAAGTTAATACTTGCAGTGACAAAAGACTGAATTTGAGGTATTTAATTACATAATTTAGAATATTTGTACTTGTTAATGAGAGTCCTTGAAATTGTCAGATATTTTGGGATAAACGACTTGAATCAAGAATAGTTTAATAACACCCATAACTAGAATAAGTGAAAGGGCCGTACTGAAGTAAAATGCATCCAAGTCGTACACTACATCCAACGGTTACACTACATCCAAGTCTTACACTACATCCAAATCGTCTGAAGCCATACGATAGCAATTGTGTGAGATCCAAGGGTGAAATATAGATAATAATATAAAGTCTGTCATCATTTACTCACTATCAAGTTAAACTTCTGCTGAACACAGGAAGATATTTTGAAGGATGTGGGTAATCAAACAGTTGAAGGGGGAAAACAGTTGAACGGGGTCCATCAACTGTTTGTGTACTGACATTCTTCAAAATATCTTTTATATATATCTAATATATGTTTTCAACAGAAGAAAGAAAGGAAGTGATGACAGAATTCAATTTTCATTTTTGGGTAAACTATCTCTTAAAGGGTTAGTTCACCCAAAAATTAAAATTCTGTCAGTATTTACTCACCCTCATGTTGTTCCAACCCCGTAAGACCTTCGTTCATCTTCGCAACACAAATTAAGATATTTAAGATATTACGATCGCTCCTGCATACTAGTCCATAGGCTTCTCGAGGGAATGACTTGCTGGCCTCGAAAAGTCATTAAAGACATCGTTAAAATAGTCCAAGTGACTACAGGGGCTCAATCTTAAGTTTATCAAACGACGAGAACACTTTTGTGCGCAAAAAAACAACAAAAATAACAACTTTAATTCAACTATCCGTTTATTTCTCCCTCTGCGCGAGTCAGGTTACTAGTTTAATAGCGTAAGCTTCTGTTATTGTACGTCACACGCATCACACACACATGACCAGCGTCGGCCAATAGTGAGCCTACGTGTGACGTAGCTTTACGCAATCACACTACGTTAACTGACTACAGGCTCATGGAGAAGGAAGTGAATAGTTGAAATAAAGTCGTTATTTTTGTTTGTTTTTGCGCACAAAAAGTATTCTTGTCGTTTGATAAAGTTAAAATTGAGCCACTGTAGTCACTTGGACTATTTTAACGATGTCTTTAACGACTTTCCGATGACAGCAAGAGTCATTCCCTCAAGAAGCCTATGGACTAGTATGCAGGAGCGATCTTAATATCTTAAATATCTTAATTTGTGTTGCGAAGATGAACGAAGGTCTTACGGGGTTGGAACAACATGAGGGTGAGTAAATACTGACCGAATTTTCATTTTTGGGTGAACTAATCCTTTAAGTAGTGACAAACCAATCTTTTATCTAATACTTGACTTTATTTTAAGATTATCACATACGCTTATTTTCAATTTATCAAAAGTTATCAAAAGTTTTCTTAAAATGCACAAATAGGTATAATAAGTGCTCATTTATCATTCTTGTATATTAATGTGTGTTTTTTATATACCAATCTAATCTTGGCCAGCATCAGTCACCACTGTTTAGATTCTGGTGTTAACCACTGAAACCCACATGCACTTGCATTAAATATGAATAAGTTATACTGTTTATAAATATTCAGTTTCTCCTTACTGAAGAAACTAGGCTAGATAAAACATTGTTTGTATGAAATCCTCAAGTTAAAACAGAAATAATGCATGCTTTTGTTATCATTTGCATATTTTCAGATGCCTTTTTGGTGAATAGATGCATTTCTTTATTATTATTATTATTTTGGGCATGAATGTTTTGTCTATCGAGCAAAGGTAGCATGTTTTACATAGTTAGAGCATTTTTTAAATGTTTGAACATGTTTTAGTAGTGGATGTGTAGGAGTACTCCTGGAGAGTTTTTTAAGGGAAAAGGGTTTGCAGTGGAACGCAATCTTATCAAAGGCTTTCTCTGTCTGATTACAAGCTCTTTATATAATGGTTATCTCTCTCTGCAAGGGCTGGAAGTCTCCTTTGTGATTTGTGTGGAAAGTTAAAGATGTGTGATGATTAAAGCAAGTTGGATTTTATTTGGTTGTGCTGTACCATTAGCAGGGTTTATATGAGCACACATGGCTTGGCTGCTTAAGAATGCTGTATAGTGGGTGGGTGGTGGAGTAGTATGTACAAATTCACAATATTCATAAAACATTAGGCAATAATTACCCAGATAACTGGGAGAGAAGTTGTGCATCACAGAACTGATTGTGTAGGTCAACACGAATTCCAGATTACACACTAGAACACATACTATTCAGCAATTTCCGTAATTTTTACTGAACAATTAGGGATGATTAAGGTGTCACTTTGGTTGTTCATACTTGAAGTAAAAGATTTAGTCGACTTGTTTGTGCTGGACATGAAGATACCTCACATCTTTTGGAGGAGAGGTGTGCCATTACTTTTCTAAGGGATTTGATTTAATAATATTGAGACATGGAAGTGGGCTCATTTGATTTGGACTGGTGAGGACCACCTGGCGTCCAACTTAGCATCACAACGAAATGTTTGCATATGTTTCCCAGTAATTTTATCTTATACCAGGTGAAAATCTCATCACTTAGAGACGTAACAGCACTTCTCTCCTCAATATGCACAAATTAAGGTATCATTGGTCTATGTAGCATTATGTGTGGTATTAGTTACGCAACAAAGGCTAACAATTAGGGGTAGGGATTGTTCAAATCCTTTACCTTGATCCACAAGTTTCCGAGGGGCGCTCCTGTAAAAAATAAAGTGGGTGAAACTTTCGGTGAGGCGGCGGAAGTAGCATTCCAATGGTATTTTGTGTGTTAGTTAGCGAAGAGGCTAGCTGTTTTTCGGAGAATTATTTTACTATTTAAAGACGCAAATCTTTATGAGAGATGTCGTTACGGAGCTCAGGGACAACATGTGCTGTTCGCGGTTGTATGTATAGCCGGACTAAACTAGTTCAGTGGCTTAAACGTGATTGTTTTGAACATATGCCGAAAACGAAATCAGAGTGATCCTGCCAACGACTGTAGTTTCCATCACCTCCCAAAAGACGACGAATCTTCCTGTGTACATTTGTTTAAATTCTTAATATTCTATAAACTCTATCAGCATGTGATTGGCTGTTCACTATTGATGTTACACCTAAACTCAGGATCAAAGCCTGTGTTGACAGAATACCAATGTGCCAGTTAATGTATTCAAGCAGCACATTCATTTATAATTCTGAATAAACTCCAAAGCACAATGACTAAGTGTGTATTTTTTATTTTAATTGTTTGTCAGCTCTCAACTGTCTGTCACCATGCCTTGATGAGTATTGATTATTAATAATGTTATTATAATACTCAGTGTTGTAGTCGAGACCACCTCACTCGAGTCCGAGTCGAGACCGAGACCAGAGAGAGTCGAGTCCGAGTCGAGACCGAGTCAATAGAGAGTCGAGACCGAGACCAGTGAGGGTTGATTACCTAATTTACTTTTATTTACTTAGAGAAATCCTTTTTTTATTTTACTGAATTTACTTAGAGTTTAAAAAATGTGATCAGTTTAGGGTAAAAAGGCCACATAGTAGGTGGTGTTAAAAGTAATTTTATTACAATTTGTCATGCGCAGTTGCGCACTAGAAAATCACCAATCACTGGGCGTGTCAATCAATTTAAAGAAATATTTTATTAACATGCATTAATAATCATGAAAAATATTTTGAATTGAACTCGAGTGGACTCGGGAATAAGTCCGAGTCCTAAAAAAAAAAAAAATTTTCGAGTACGAGTCAATTCCGAGTCCAAATGCACACGAGTCCATGACAAGACCAAGACCATTAAAATATGGTCTCGAGACCGAGTCCGAGTCCCGAGTACTACAACACTGATAATACTCCCAACCAAGTAACTGCAAAGGGTAAAGGTTTTTGAATTTCGTTGAGGTGGTGTTCACACATCGTTAGCTAGTTTGGATCGCTATAATTTGAATGACTGTCAACTGTTGAATGAACAAGCGCTAAGTATGTCAAGTCGCGCTTTGTTTACTTCGAACCGGAAGACGCGCCCACTTTTGACGCAAGGCCTCATTGGGCGTAGGAAACTTGTGGATAAACATGATAGTTTATGTCAGTTTGTAGTTCCAACTCTAAAAACGTGTAAAGTGATTCAGTAGTTTTTCCTCTCAATGCTGTGGGAGAATGCTAGTTATTGGAAACGTGTCATCAAGATGCTTAGCAGCTGCAGAGAGATTCTGTGTCAAGTTTCTTGCACTTCACTGAACTCAGTAAATGGCACATTCCTTTTCCGTGGGATGACCCATATCCTTGTTCAGCAGTCTAAGAACACCTGAGAGCTTCACTGGTTCCTGTAATTATTCGGTTTAAATGTACTCTGACTGTAATGACACGGTTTCTGTTGTAAAAACAATGTCTGAAAAGTTCAAAACCAAATGTATAGATTTTTAGTCAAGTCATCTTCTGTTGACAATATAGATTCTTCCAAAGCGGCTTTACAGAGATAATATGAGATTAAAGTAACAGATTGTTATGGCTTTATGACAGCTCTAGAATAAAATTATTTTCCAGCTTAAGTTAGTTTTGATTGATTCACTTCCGCTTCAACGATCATTAGTTATTAACTTTGGGGCCGCTAACACAACACTCCACGCAAACTTTAAAAACGCGAGCCTGCGAGAACGCTGATGGCGTGCACATGCGTGTTAAGAGTTAATCCTATATGTGTGTGAATATATGTGCGCAGGCATGCAGTTGTTCCCTAAAAACAACCCTCAACAAACTACCTGTCTGCCCTTGAAATTTATGATGCAGAACTTTATCGCTTTGGCATAGCCATGTGAACCGGCACTATCCCGACAACGATTATCTGCGCAGAGGAGGAGGGAAGGAGGCCTTCACAGGGAGAGATAGAGACACTGCGTTGTCGTCGCGTCCAGACACAGGTCCTTCATCAGATCTGGAGTGTGTGTGTGTGTGTCTAAGCGCAGGTCCTTCATCAGATCTGGATCTGGCAGACTGCGGTAAACCTCGGGATAAACAGAGAGACGAGAGAGTAATGAGTACATCAGGATATATGGGACGTGTTCCCGGTTCTGGCTGATCTAAGCTATGCAGCCTAATTTTGAATTAAGGAAGGCTGGAGTGTGTTATGTGTGTGCTAGGCCAAAGAGATGTGTTTAGTCTAGCTTTTGAGCGTGTGTCTACTTCCCGGACAATGTTAGGAAGATTGTGCCAGAGTTTTGGTGCTAAATAAGAAAAGGATCTACAGTCAGTAGTCGATTTTGATATTCTAGGTATTATCAACTGGCCGGAGTTTCGAGATCGCAATAGACGTGAAGGACTATAATGCGTTAAGAGCTCGCTCAAGTACTGCGGAGCTAAACCATTCAGTGCTTTATAAGTAATTAGCAATGTTTTAAAATGTATATGATGTTTAAAGGTGGAATACTTAAGATTTTTGCATTAAAATATCCCAAAATCACAAGGCCTGTGTTATATATTTAGTTAAGATGATAACCTACAACAGTGGTTCTCAAACTTTTTCAGGAGGAGGCCCCCTTGTGTAGGGTGAATCCTTTTGTGGCCCCCCAAAAGAAAACTCATAACGAAAACATCCTCAAACGTACAATTTTACTTACAAATTTTAGATTGTACCAAAAACAAATGAATTTGTACAATGCTGGAACAACAGTTCTGTTTTTAGCTTTATGTCTTTGAATATACACAATTAGTTAAATTGTACATTTCATTAAATATAACATTTTTTTTTTATAAAAAATGGTTTTGACGGTTAACAGTAATATTGTCTGAAAAGTGCAACAAAAGTATTGAATACTGAACATTTGTGATGTTCATAGTAAAAGATAAACACTGAAAAATTAATTTGCTGATTGTAAAAAAGTGCATTAAACTTCTTACATTTTAAGGTAGTAAATGACAGTGGCTCAAGTTTGGTTTGCAAATTTGAACAGCAATCTGTTTTTTCAGCAAGAAACAAAAAAAAAATTCTACTCTACTTAAAGAAATACTTTTTCAAATATAGAAGACATACAATTTTATACAAGTTTTACAATATAAAAGAAATCATGCAATGCAGATTTCACATAGGACAATCCAAACGTACATACAGGTAAAATAATTTTTTTAAATAATTTCATATTCTAGAATTTCTTTGCGGCCCCCTAGCGCCATCTAGTGGCCCCCCAGGGGGCCACGGCCCCCAGTTTGAGGACCGCTGACCTACAATATTCCAAATGTTTCAAACAATGTTTAATTCGCGAGAAAATTTCGATTTTAACCAAGGAAACGGGGCATGTGAGCAGGGGTGAGCTGGGAGTCGCCAGTCAATCGCGTCATATCCGCTTACCTCGGTTTCCGCTCGTACTACGTGTAGTCTGCAAACGTCAACGAACGGGTCAGCCAAATCCCGTTACAAAGTATCGCACACCGGACGCGCACTTTCTCATCAGTGTATGGCCAGCAATATTGTTATGTTTAATGACATGAAAGTTATCATGTAATCATGTTATGATTGTGCTGTATTAAATACAATCGTTGCTGAGTCTGCATTCGGAAAACTTTACCTCAGAATTGAATTGAGAATCTCACATGTAAAATCTAATAAAATTGTCATTCAAGCAGCTGATTTCTGTAAATTAATGCAAAACTAAATGCATATTGCAGCATAGGGCGAAGTCAGGATCCTTAGCAACGATTTGAGACAATAATAACTTAAATTTTATATAAAACGATGTAAATGGCGCTCTGTGGCGCAGCACGATTTTGAACACGGTCCTGAGCCGTTGCTGGGCGCCGCGGACAGACGCCGAATGGTGCCGCCGGTATGTGTACACTTATAGATAATAATGTGTGCGAATTTTAAATATGTGGTGCGACGCGGCGCTGAGCTTCTCGTCTGGTGTGCGACCACCTTAACGTTAATTTTGTGAAACTGTAGCTGTGGTTGAATACTTACACGACATGAAAAGATGTGTCAAATGTACATTAAATAGATTTTTTTATTTTTATAAAGTTACCAAAAAGGAGGATCAGCCACGTCAACTCCTTGCAAGAGACCTGCCCCTTCAAACCCTCTCCACCATAGCTTCGTCCAGTGACTCGTACGGTAACATCTGTGATAACTAATTTACTTTTAAACCTTACTTTTCTTGCGGTTATTTCAGTTTAATGAAAAACAAGCATGTCATTAAACGCAACATTTATAGAAATCGAACTTTACCTCATCCATGACAACTAATTTTCGATTGCCGTCTGACTGATTTATCCACGGTGGAGTTGAAAACAACAGTTCCCATTATTCCGCGTTCCTCTGCGTCGTCATCAAGCAAAGTCGTTGTTTTTGTTTTGAATGTAGCGCCCTCTAGCGCATAAAATCTTAGGTATTGTAGCTTTAATAGGCAGCCAATGTAGTGTTGACAGAACCGGGCTAATATGGTCATACTTCCTGGTTCTGGTAAGAACTCGAGATGCTGAGTTTTGTACTAGCTGTAGTTTGTTTATTAAGCATGCAGGGCGACCACCCAGTAGAGCACTACAATAATCTAGCCTTGATGTCATGAACGCATGAACTAATTGTTCCGCATTTTTCAATGAGAGCATATGGCGTATTTAGAAAAATGTTTAAGATGAAAAAATGCGGTTTTACAGATACTAGACACATGACTTTCAAATAAGAGATTGGTATCAAAGAGCACACCCAGTTGTGGTTAAGAACAAATGACTAACAGAATGTGAACATTGATTGGAAATGGAATTTCTTATGATGCGTATTTGGAAAAGATATTACAAGAGGAATGGCAGATAGCAGCAGTTCCTTTGTTTGTAGACGAGTTTAGTCAGTTTGTTTACTCTCTGTAAATTGTAATGGAATTCCTTTACTAAATGCCGATCACATTTCTCTAACCGCTAGACTTCCACTGTAAGTGTATTACAGTTTCCCTAGTTTTTACAAACATTCTTAATATTTTATTTTTATCTGCCTGCTTTGACAACATGAGAACTGAACTGAGCTGGACGATGACAACTGAGATGCTGTATCGATAAATGAACTAAGGGAACGTTTACACGACAATGTACTAAAAACGTAAAGTTTTTTTCCCGGCTGCATTATTAAATGCTATGCAGACAGTAACAACCGTGTGAATGGGAATCCTTTTAATACACAAAAAGGGGAGTATATGGGTAAGCTATTTGAAAACGGGCATTATTTTTGTGGTTCTGTGTACGTGGTGCCACTAGTTAAATGATACATTTCAGTTTTCAGATATTACATGTACTATACATCCATCCCTCACAGTGTCGTTTCTACTCCAAAGTTTATAATGTTGGATACCCTATTGGATTCAAAAGTACAGTCTGGCCAATGCAATCTGGCGTTCAGCATGGTTGGTTTCTGCCTGGCCAAGAGCAACATTGATCCTCTTTGTTGGAACAAAGTCTCAGTAACTCAGAAAAGTTAAAACTTGAGCTCATTTAAAGATTTTATTTACCTCTTCAACAGTCATGTACTTTAAGTTTCACATTCTTTTAATTTAACTTAAAAAAAATAACCTTAAAGCCTTGCATAGCTGTACCTTGGATTTAATATTTTAGAATTGTCTCTTTTTTTCTTCTTCAGAAAGTTTTGTTGTATGACTACTTCTTATGACATTGCCCATTAATATGATTTGTGCTCTTTGCTCTACAATACTTTGATGAAAGTGTCTCTTTAGAACCGTTATTTAGTTGTACTCAGAGAGGTATTGGCAAGAGCAAGTAGTAATGTTATTGTAGTGGCTGTACATGAAAAACTGTAATAGATTTATGTGGGAGAATTTTAACTACATTTTCCATGCATGAAATCTGAAACTGATTTCCATGTGTATTGCAATGCTAGATCCAGTATCCACAGCTGGAGATTCCCATCATTGTCATTGGTTTCAAACCTGTAGGAATTTCTTGTTGATGTTCAGCAGAATGTTAGTGACTGACAGCCTTGATTAACATTTCACATTTGTTGTAGAACTATACTATTCTCGATAAATTGATAATCTCAATTTTATTTGTTTCAAATAGAGATCAAAATTCTCCCACTATAGACTAAACAAATTAACGTAACTTACCAGTGGTTCTGACAAAATGTTAAGGTTGCACTTTATTTACCGTAAGTGTGCTTACAAAGTACTTTTTAACATTAGGTAACTTACATGAGTTAAAGTAAGGTTTAGGGGTAGGTTCAGGGTTAGTACATACTGTAGGTACTAACCCAGTTGTTGTAATTACTATAGTATGTACATAGGAGAAAGGTCTGTAAAATAAAGTCTAACCAATGTTAATTGCTGCCGTTGATTTAAAATGTTTAAATAATTTGAATCAATTAATCGAAATGAAGAATTGTCACTTGTCGCCTGTCCATGACGTAATATCCGCATTATCCCTAGTTTCTGCGTGTACTGCTATAGTAACCATGGCGACAGTCCTGGACAACTGCGTTACTTCTAGTGGCACGCTCACGCTGTTGTTGTTTCGTTCAAACATCATGGATCACGGCAAGCAGACCGTAGGACAATAGTTGAAATAAAACGTGGATCAATATCGGCGTGGCGTTTTCGAGAAGCCGAGAGCTAGCGTCCGCGACTAACTTCGACTCGACGGGGACACCACTCTTGCATGTGCCTTATTAGACAGCTGAGCAAATGTACATAAAACTAATCAATGTTATATGGCTCAACATGAACTCTAACGAAATGTTCGAATATGATCACTGTGTTATTCAAACGTTACTGCTAGTCTCATACAGCCAAACTAACACAAAGAATAACATTATAACTTTCAACTCACTCAAATGCAGTTTGGTGTTCTAGTGTAGACCAAGTGAAACTGCGCTGCGTTACCTCACAATTTTAATTTGTTACATACACTGACCAGTATGAGTAATTCAGCACTTGGGTATAGTTCGGTAGAATGAAATGTCCTCATTGCTTTATATCCGTGGGGCTGATATCTGTCTCTTATTAGCACTCACGCCATGCTTTACACCACAGTCATGATAAAAACAAGACTGTTCTAGGTCCACGATTCCACTGATTCGCTGCGTCATCAATCTACGCCTTTGTGATTGTAAGAAGTCAGAGACCCCTAGTGCCGAAAACAACGTTCTGTCCACTGTGCTTTTTAAAATGTACATATTCTGCATACATATAAATCCTTTTAAATATAAATCATACATTTGTGGTCTATACAAAGCGAAACGGAGCGGAGCGGCCTCTTTAAATGCAAATGAGAAGTGTGACACCCTGCCTGCTCTCCAGGTCGTTGAGTTCACACTCGGTTCATCTCCACCCTGTTCGGCCATTTTTGTAGTTTGATTAGAGATATCCGATTGTATAGCGTCACAGAACATTTTTATTCACACGTTAACAAAATGTCAACAACAGAAGACTTGTCCATCAAGTCAAGTCAAGTCAAGTCACATTTATTTATATAGCGCTTTTCACAATACAGATTGTATCAAAGCAGCTTCACAGTGATAACATGTAAGTAGCACAACACAGATCAACAACATTGCTAAACACTAAATAAATAACCCCAACTGAGCAAGCTCAAAGCAAGCCAAAAGCAAGGCGACAGTGGCAAGGAACCAAAACTCCATCAGATTGGATGGAGAAAAAACCTTGGGAGAACCCAGGCTCAGTCGGGGGCCAGTTCTCCTCTGGCTTACATTCATATTGTTTAAATATAAATATTAAATATAAATATTGTTTATGAATCAAACGGCGCCATAACATATCGCAGGCGTTGAGTCGTCTCATCGCAGGCGTTGAGTCGTCTCATCACAGGCGTTGGGGCATCCGAAATCCCCGTGAGAGGCTGGACACAAAACTGGACCTGACGAACGCCATTTTTCTCGGGACAAGCGTCCCGAGATAACAGCAGAAAGGCAGATGGGAAATAATTAGCATAGCTGATGTTCATAATAATTTCCGTTATAACTCACAAACTCTCCGTACCCCCGAACTCTCCGCAACCCAACCATACGCGCCGACCCGTTTGTCTAAAAGGCTGTCGAGCCCCACTGGTGCGTTAAGCAGTTTCAGTGGCAAACGGTTCCGTATGGCATAACAGAGGACTAGAAGGTAAGCATTATGTGAATGCTTGACTAAAGAGATGCGTCTTTAATCTAGTTTTGAACTGTGTCAGCGAGTCAGAGCCTCGGACCGTATCGGGAAGGCCATTCCAGAGTTTTGGAGCTAAATGCGAGAACGCCCTCCCTCCTTTACTGGACTTCGATATCCTAGGAATGACCAGAAGCCTTGAATTTAGTGATCTTAAGGAACGCGGTGGATTGTAGGGCGAAAGAAGGTCCGTTAAGTACATAGGTGCTAAACCATTTAGGGCTTTATAGGTCAGTAGTAGTATTTTGTAGTTGATGCGGAACTTAATAGGTAACCAGTGTAGAGATGATAAAATCGGTGTTATATGATCATATTTTCTTGATCTAGTAAGAACTCTAGCAGCTGCATTTTGTACTAACTGTAGCTTGTTTATTGAGGATGCAGGACAACCGGCTAATAAAGCATTACAGTAATCTAGTCTCGAGGTCATGAATGCGTGAACTAATTTTTCTGCATCAGAAATAGATAGCATGTTACGTAGCTTAGCAATGTTTCTAAGGTGGAAAAAGGCTGTTCTTGTAACATATGAAATATGATTTTCGAACGACAAGTTGCGGTCTAGTATAACACCCAGGTCTTTTACTGTTGTGGATAAAGTAACAGGACATCCGTCAATATTAAAGTTGTATTGTGAGAGGTTTTGTGAGTAGTTTTTTGGACCAATAAGTAATACCTCCGTTTTATCTGAATTTAATAGCAGGAAATTACGCGTCATCCAGCATTTTATATCTTTGAGACACTCTGTCATTTTAGATGAGTTAGTGTTTTCATCTGGTCGTGATGAAATATATAATTGAGTGTCGTCAGCGTAACAGTGGAAATTAATTCCATGTTTTCTTATAATATTACCAAGTGGCAGCATATATATTGAGAATAGCAGAGGGCCTAAAACTGATCCTTGCGGTACTCCATAGTCTACTGACGTTATCTTTGATTTTTTCCCATTTAAACAGACAAAATGAGAACGGTCCGATAAGTACGATCTAAACCAGCTTAATGCCTGTCCCTGGACACCGGTGAAGTTTTGTAGTCGATCCAAGAGTATTATATGATCTATAGTGTCGAACGCAGCGCTAAGATCAAGTAGGACTAGTATTGAGATACAGCCTTGGTCAGAAGCTAAAAGTAAATCATTTGTAATTTTAACTAGCGCAGTTTCTGTACTATGATGCGGTCTGAATCCTGACTGGAATTTTTCATAGATATCATTTTCTTGCAAAAAAGAGCACAATTGAGCGGACACTACTTTTTCAAGTATTTTGGACATAAATGGAAGATTTGAAATGGGTCTGTAATTTGCCAAGTTATTTGGATCTAATTGCGGTTTCTTAATGAGCGGTTTTATTACAGCCAGCTTGTATATTTTTGGGACATGACCTAAAGATAAAGACGAGTTAATAATATTGAGGAGAGGCTCTTCCACTACAGGTAATAGTTCTTTCAGTAGTTTAGTGGGTATTGGATCTAATAAACAAGTTGTTGGTTTAGATGCAATGATAAGTTTATTTAGCTCCTCCTGTCCTATCGTTGTAAAGCGGTTTAGTTGTTCTAGAGGGTCCATAATTGAAGCTGAATCATAAGACACCATAGAGGATTGTACATTTATAATTTTGTTTCGGATGCTTTCTATTTTCGCATTGAAGTAATTCATAAAATCATTACTACTAAACTGTAAAGGTATATTTTGCTCTGGTGATGTCTGTTTATTTGTTAGTCTAGCCACGGTGTTAAATAAAAACCTTGGATTATTTTGGTTATTTTCGATTAGTTTGCGGAGATGCTCAGCCCTGGCTGTTTTTAGTGTCTTTTTATAACGTGACATACTGTCTTTCCACGCGATTCTAAAGACCTCTAAATTAGTTTGTTTCCATTTACGCTCTAAGTTGCGAGTTTCTCTCTTGATAGCATGTGTAGCACTGTTGTACCACGGTGCTTTAATTTTCTCTCGAACCTTTTTTAATCTAATTGGCGCAACAATATCTAATGTACTAGTAAGAATGGTGCTTAAACTGCTAGTCATTTCCTCTAATTCATCTGTTTGTTTGGGTTCACTTAGCAGCTTAGATAGATCAGGTAAGCTATTTGAAAATCCATCTATAGTGGTTGGAAGGATTGTTCTGCCTGGTCTATAACGTGGCGCAACATGACATATTTCAGCAGTACGTATTATGCAAGTCACCATGTAATGATCAGTGACATCATCGCTTTGCGGTATAATATCTATATCAGTTGGATCGGTTCCATATGATATATGATATGGAGTGTTTATAAGTACAGAAAAGATGAAATTATTCTCTTCAGGTGCTTCGTTTATATCTTTATATTCTGTTTTGGTCATATTTTTCAACCTGTTCAGATTTTTCTGTACTTGATGACATCAAGCCTTACATAATTCGAGCCAGAGCGAACGAGTTGAAAAAGACGACGAACCTGCAGAACAACGTCTTCATATGGATCTATTACAATGGTATGTAACTGTAATGTGTTATAAGTAAAAGTCGATCTTGTTAAAACATGCACAAGATAAATGACTACGCTCTAATTTTACCACTAAAAATCTGTATTGATAATATGATGCGTTTAGAAAAGCATCTGAAAACACAGTAGCTTAATGAGCATTGATGAAACTCAAGAACAATAATACTGCAGACGTGTAACGTTACTTCAAAACAAAAACAAAGAAAGACAAATGTACTGCTAAACCATGACCACCATGTGTTTTAAGAAAGTAAAGTACTTTATTTTTAATATTAACGATATTTACAGCTTATCGAAATGCTCTGTTCGTCGCCTCTCATTCAGACAAAGTCGATCGGCAAACCCTTCTTTATACTGGCGGATGTTGTTGAAGTGGAAATCCTTGAAGTGCTTCGCACACACAAAAAATGACTTTACCCACAGATGTGGGTACATTTCCTTGATATATAAAACTCAACCAGACATGGTTCTGATGCTGGGAGATGGTGTAATGAAGCATGTGTGTCACTACATCCAACAACCGAACATTTTGACTTGCCCTCTCGTAGCTTGGACTACAAAATCAGAGCGAGAAATAAGAATGGCGGATTGCTCGAAGTGTTGGGCCGGTAGTCAATGTCCTTAATTGTTCAAAAAACGTCATCAAGAACAGAAAAATCTGAACAGGTTGAAAAATATGACCAAAACAGAATATAAAGATATAAACGAAGCACCTGAAGAGAATAATTTCATCTTTTCTGTACTTATAAACACTCCAAATATACAACAAAATGCATTTAAGGGCTAAAAAAGTGGATTTGGCATGATATGTCCCCTTTAAATAGTTCTGCCAGCATTGTCAGGGGATGGTTAACAATTTTTGTTCAGTTTTTTGTGTGCAGTAAATATTGTGTATATTAAGTTGTATCTATAAATCACAGTAATACCTATATATTGGCATCATATATGCTGAAATACCTGTATGGGTCGACCACCGCTTTCAGTGGTACAACTCTGGAAAACTGAACTTTTTCTTGTCATATTTTACAAATAGAGCACACTTATTTCAGAGGCAATGTGCGGTTGCCGGTGGTTACTCTAACTAAACACTAATAAGTGTGCGAGGCAGAACTGTGAACATCTCAAAGATCTGATTCCACGAACCTGACTAAACTCTTCTCAAGTTTTTGTAATATCGACCCAGGGCCTTTTAAACATAATTTTGTATTTCTGGTAGACTGGCCTGACGTCTCTTCATCATATCCTCTGTTTTGATTTATAAATGTAAATTGAATTGCATGTATCATTTTGATATAACTTTAGAGCAACGGTTATATCAAACATGTTTCACTGTTAGGGTTCAGAAGACACACAGACTCAATTCTCGGGATGTTCATACACTCTTACACGTGTGTGTTTCCTTTGGGTTAACTGAAACGGCAGCTCTGGCACAGATGCATGCGAACAGAGGAACCGACTTCCTGCTGATATTTAAATGCAGCATGTATGACACTGAACACTGAACTGTAGGGACAGGCCCGACAGAACATCAACCACACACAAACACTCAC
Source organism: Pimephales promelas (assembly GCF_988280905.1). Classification (NCBI taxonomy): domain Eukaryota; kingdom Metazoa; phylum Chordata; class Actinopteri; order Cypriniformes; family Leuciscidae; genus Pimephales; species Pimephales promelas. The sequence goes on from NC_142781.1 coordinate 1,477,825, forward strand.
TTACCTGTCTGTCTGTCTGTCTGTCTGTCTGTCTGTCTGTCTGTCTGTCTGCCTAACCTATCTATCTATCTATCTATCTATCTATCTATCTATCTATCTATCTATCTATCTATCTATCTATCTATCTATCTATCTATCTATCTATCTATCTATCTATCTATCTATCTATCTATCTATCTATCTGTCTGTCTGTCTGTCTGTCTGTCTAACCTCTCTGTCTATCTATCTATCTATCTATCTATCTATCTATCTATCTATCTATCTATCTATCTATCTGTCTGTCTGTCTGTCTGTCTGTCTGTCTGTCTGTCTGTCTGTCTGTCTGTCTGTCTGTCTGTCTGTCTAACCTCTCTGTCTGTCTGTCTATCTATCTATCTATCTATCTGTCTGTCTGTCTGTCTGTCTGTCTGTCTGTCTAACCTCTCTGTCTGTCTATCTGTCTATCTATCTATCTATCTATCTATCTATCTATCTATCTATCTGTCTGTCTGTCTGTCTGTCTGTCTGTCTGTCTGTCTGTCTGTCTGTCTGTCTGTCTATCTATCTGTCTGTCTGTCTGTCTGTCTGTCTGTCTGTCTGTCTGTCTGTCTGTCTGTCTAACCTCTCTGTCTGTCTGTCTGTCTGTCTATCTATCTATCTATCTATCTATCTGTCTGTCTGTCTGTCTGTCTGTCTGTCTGTCTAACCTCTCTGTCTGTCTGTCTATCTATCTATCTATCTATCTATCTATCTATCTATCTATCTATCTATCTATCTATCTATCTATCTATCTATCTATCTATCTATCTATCTATCTATCTATCTATCTGTCTGTCTGTCTGTCTGTCTGTCTGTCTGTCTGTCTGTCTGTCTGTCTAACCTCTCTGTCTGTCTGTCTGTCTAACCTCTCTATCTATCTGTCTGTCTGTCTGTCTATCTATCTGTCTGTCTGTCTAACCTCTATATCTGTCTGTCTGTCTTTCTGTCTGTCTAACCTGTCTATCTATCTATCTATCTGTCTGTCTGTCTGTCTGTCTGTCTGTCTGTCTGTCTGTCTGTCTAACCTCTCTATCTGTCTGTCTGTCTGTCTGTCTGTCTATCTATCTGTCTGTCTGTCTGTCTGTCTAACCTCTATATCTGTCTGTCTGTCTTTCTGTCTGTCTAACCTGTCTATCTATCTATCTATCTATCTATCTATCTATCTATCTATCTATCTATCTATCTATCTATCTATCTATCTATCTGTCTGTCTGTCTGTCTGTCTGTCTGTCTGTCTGTCTGTCTGTCTGTCTGTCTGTCTGTGTATTTCCAAAAATATGAACCGTGTCTATCTCTGTTGACAGATATCGCAGTGGTTGAAATGACGGATGCGTTTCGACAGCCCTCTCTCTTTTATCACTTGGGTGTGAGAGAGAGTTTCAGCATGGTCAACAACATCATCCTTTACTGCGATCTCAACTCCGACTCGCTGCAGTCTCTTCAGGTCAGAAGGTCTTTCATCTCAATGTCACCAGGGTCAAACAAGAGTCAAGCGTGCATTTCATATTGGACTTTCCATATTCTACTAGTTTGAACTAGTTTCGACTTTGTTTCGACTAGTTTTCACATTTTAGAATAATAGTACATTTATGAAAACTATGAGATAACACACTCATAGAAGTATGCAAAGCATGTAGTGATCACCAAACATGTCAACTTTTCAAAGTTCAGTGTTTTTCTAGATTCCAGACACACATTACAGGTCTTCTCACTCTTGGCAAAGCTATATTCTGGCACGAGAAGGATTGAAAGAATTGTCTTTCTGCCATTTTTAAACAACAGTTTTGTATTTTTAAAAAATGCTTTGTTAGTAATATGTTGCACAATTTATATTTGTCTGCGAAACTAAATGTAAACATTTAACATATGTCTTTAGATCAAAACCTTTGACTGGTTGTGTATCACTGCATCAGGTGACCATGATTGAGACATTTTCCTGGATCAGCAACAAAGATATTTGAGTCCGATCCCTAACACAACCTTTCCCTTCAGACATGAAAAGCACTTTTGTGAAATGTCGGGGAGGAGAAATGATGCAATTCCAGTGAAAAGCTGATTTATTTCTGATTTATTATTATTATTTATAGTCACAGTTTATTGATGCACATCAGGGTATTTATTCGGCAAATGTGTTTCCGTCACAGATAATGCATATTTTCTTATTGGATAAAAAGTTTATCGCATACATTTTTATGCACATTTTTAGAATTTATGCACATTTTGCTTTTCCCATCCAGTGTTTTTTTTTTTAATGCGATATCCCAAAATTCACTAAAAAATAGGTGGACGACGGAAACATTGCTAGTAACAAAACAGTAGACCAACAACAAGCTTTGATGTGAAGTGGCAGCTATTATAGACAAACTTTGTGCTGTGCAAAGATTTGGACTTGATCGAATCCTGATTAACAAGCATCGGTCAATAAGACACTTTTTCAAAACTTTCCGTACAATCTGTATTACCAAGATGACTCTTGTCCAAACAGGTAATCTCAACTCAAAACTCACTCAGACCAACAAAACACTTCATATACGTCTCAAAATAAGCTCACTGGCAACAATTCATATTCAGAAACCCTACGTGTCATTCAACACACACGGACCTAAAAACACTAGCAACAGGGAGCATTTCATACATGGTGAACTTTTATCTTTAAAGTTTGAATGATTTTTCACATAAATCAATATTTCATTATAGGATAAGAATAAGTTTGTTTTATTTTATTGACTGCACTGGAGCAGAAAGAATGAAAGAGAAATGCAGCAATTTGTTTTTATTCCATATCTTTATATATTATAGTGGTTCGTGTAGTGTAACGGTGTGTGTGGTTAGTCGCAGCTGTGTCAGGAGGCCTTTCTCTCTCTATGAAGTTTGTATGTTCTCTCTGCGATGGCGTTGGTTTCCTCTGGGTTTCCCCACAACCCAAAGACACACAGGACAGGTGAATTGGAGACTGTAAATGTGTGCCGGCCATCTGTCCAGGCTGTTTTCCTGCCAAAACACTGGGAAAGACGCCAGCCTCCCCATGATCCTATAGGACAAGCATGTTGGGTTTACAGTACTGTCAGGGTTTCAGTCCTCCCTCGCTCTGCTGCTCTTCTTACCCCATGTGTCTTCCTGAATTAGGACACCTGGGTTGCCTTTCAGCTGAAATTGCAAGTTGTGTTTGGAATAAGTATTATTTAATATTCTTCTATGATTATATATTATAATTCCTGCAGAAATACAGAGTTGGCCATCATGCTGGTTTTAATGTAGTTTTGGAAGCAGTGTGTTAGCATTAAAAAAATGTGCAGAAAATATAGTGTTTTACAGATGGTGAAGTGTGAATGACAAAAGTGTTCATGGATTTTGGGAAATATGGTCACTGAATGCATTTCGTGTGAAAGCGATGACAAATTATTCACAGTTTTGTCCACATAGACCTCTGTTTCGCTGAATGTGTGAAGAGTTTTGAACATGCGACTTCAGTATTGGGTGATGCTTGTTAGCAATTGAAAAAAACCCTAAACTGAACCCGAAAATCTGATTGGTTGATATAGCATGTTGATCAAGGAGCTTGTTTTAATTGGCAAATAACAGTGAGAAACTGCATCATGTGTGCTGCAAATACATCCATTGTATTTGAAACTCTGTATTATTGAAAATTGCACACATTCTAACTCAAAGATATTGGGCTTGTTGGAAACCCAACCAGAAGGATTCTTCATTGATTACATGAGCTGTTGGTCATCAAGTCAAACTAAGACAATGATACATTGTAGTTTATATAGATTTTAGGGGTCCCTAAAGTAAGCCTGGTCCCATCAGAGAGTCTGGCCTCGCTCCATTGACAAGCGTTAACTTCCTTTTATGTCAGAGTCTGCCCAGAGTCACTCTGGATCTGCCATAACCAATCACTGACATTTAGCCATAAACTAGGAAGACTCAAACTAGCGCACATCATCAACGCCATTGTTCTCAGCCACGTTCGCGGATTGGACTGGTAAAAAATTGACCAGAGAAAACCAAAGAATACACCACAATCCCAGATGTAGTATTGAAGGAAAATGAAAATTGAGCGGAAGTGCAGTACGTAGGAGGGCGGAGATAGGCTTGTAGCAAATCACTGCTACAAATAATCATTTGTGCCAGCCTCCATTGAGCTGCTGAACGATGCGAAAGGAGCAATGAAGCAATAAACATACTAGCACCTTAGATATGCACTTTACACAAACTTCAGTCCAATGGAGCAATGTGCCATAACCACACCAGCACTTTAGCACATGGAACTGTGTTGTCAACACAGGTTCTTGATGTGTTTTGTGATTTGTGATGTTATTTATTTTTTATGAAGCAACTCTGCACTGTGCCCAAGCAAAATTTCCCATTGGGGACAAAAGTTAACCTACCTACCAACCAACCTAAAGTAACGTGATGACCTTAAACAAGGCCCCAGTCTTAATCCCATCAGCAACTATTCAAAGAATGGGACCGGGGCTCCCAGAGACATTAAAGACAAAATGTGAGAGTCTCAGTAATCTGGACTCGTTTGACTTGCAATAAAAAGAACGGGACTGGCAGGAAATTCTTGCTAAAATCTTTGCTAAACAGAATAATTCATCTGGTGTTGTCATCTTTACCTTAAATGCTAATCACAATGCTTTTCATGTGGTGTTATGTAAGGGTGTAGGATGAGCAGATCTTAAATGTGTAATCCCACAGCTTGTAGGAGAAATGCTCATTATCTTGTGAGAAAAAGGGTGCTTGCACATTCAGATTATTAATACAACTCCCATTATTTGCAGTGCATCACTTAGACATCCAACAATTTAATCACAATGTAGGTTTTATTGCCACAGTGAATTGTAGGCACGCATTATTGTCATGGAGATCCTCCCTGCAAGGTCAGGCACCTCGATTATTATTGTACATCACTAAATGGAGTTATGCCACATGAGTGGGGACTAAATTGCATAATGTGAGATATATTTAGATGAGCTCTGTATTACTAGGCAGAAGTTAGTGGAGGATGGTGCTTGGTGGACACAGATGTTCAAAATGGAACTTGAGTGCATTGCTTAATGCACACTTCATAGTTTAGACTCTATACTTACTATTGGTTGACACTAGTTGGTTTCTAGAAGAAAATTGCGTGATCGTCCACCTTCAGTAAGGCAGATCAATAATATTGTTGAATATTAAATGTCCCCAACTAAGCAAGCCAAAAGCCAAGGAAACAGTGAAGGAACCCAAACTCCCATCATGGACAGAATGGAGGAAAAACCCTTGGGAGAACCCAGGCTCAGTCGGGGGTCAGTTCGCCTCTGGCCAACGAAGGAACAGTGTGTGATTCGGGCAGCATTACAGGTCAAATTGGATCAGAACATTTGGAGTATTTGTCCATTTCCATCTGTTTGGAAGTCAGAGTAATCCCGCCATTATGGAGACGAGTTGTTGAGGATCGATGGCTGTTTTGTCTGAAGCCTTCACAGGGCTGATGAGGTTGACACTTCAGGGATGCGTTGTGGAGGGGTGCAGGTGCAGGTCCACCATCCGACCTGGATACGGCCCGGATCCGGCTGACTTCAGGAAACAGGGAAGGGACTAGTTGACACTTCAGGGATGCGTTGTGGAGGGGTGCAGGCGCAGGTTCACCATCTGACCTGGATACGGCCCGGATCCGGCTGACTTCAGGAAACAGGGAAGGGACTGGTTGACACTTCGGGGATGCGTTGTGGAGGGGTGCAGGCGCAGGTCCACCATCTGACCTGGATACGGCCCGGATCCGGCTGACTTCAGTAAACAGGGAAGGGACTGGTTGACGCTTCAGGGATGCGTTGTGGAGGGGTGCAGGCGCAGGTTCACCATCTGACCTGGATACGGCCCCGATCCGGCTGACTTCAGTAAACAGGGAAGGGACTGGTTGACGCTTCAGGGATGCGTTGTGGAGGGGTGCAGGCGCAGGTCCACCATCCGACCTGGATACGGCCCGGATCCGGCTGACTTCAGGAAACAGGGAAGGGACTGGTTGACGCTTCAGGGATGCGTTGTGGAGGGGTCCAGGCGCAGGTCCACCATCCGACCTGGATACGGCCCGGATCCGGCTGACTTCAGGAAACAGGGAAGGGACTGGTTGACGCTTCAGGGATGCGTTGTGGAGGGGTGCAGGCGCAGGTTCACCATCTGACCTGGATACGGCCCGGATCCGGCTGACTTCAGGAAACAGGGAAGGGACTGGTTGACACTTCAGGGATGCGTTGTGGAGGGGTCCAGGCGCAGGTCCACCATCTGACCTGGAAATGGCCCGGATCCGGCTGACTTCAGTAAACAGGGAAGGGACTGGTTGACACTTCGGGGATGCGTTGTGGAGGGGTCCAGGCGCAGGTCCACCATCCGACCTGGATATGGACCGGATCCGGCTGACTTCAGTAAACAGGGAAGGGACTGGTTGACAATTCAGGGATGCGTTGTGGAGGGGTGCAGGTGCAGGTCCACCATCCGACCTGGATACGGCCCGGATCCGGCTGACTTCAGGAAACAGGGAAGGGACTGGTTGACACTTTAGGGATGCGTTGTGGAGGGGTGAAGGTGCAGGTCCATCATCCGACCTGGATATGGCCCGGATCCGGCTGACTTCAGTAAACAGGGAAGGGACTGGTTGACACTTCGGGGATGCGTTGTGGAGGGGTCCAGGCGCAGGTCCACCATCCGACCTGGATATGGACCGGATCCGGCTGACTTCAGTAAACAGGGAAGGGACTGGTTGACAATTCAGGGATGCGTTGTGGAGGGGTGCAGGTGCAGGTCCACCATCCGACCTGGATACGGCCCGGATCCGGCTGACTTCAGGAAACAGGGAAGGGACTGGTTGACACTTTAGGGATGCGTTGTGGAGGGGTGAAGGTGCAGGTCCATCATCCGACCTGGATATGGCCCGGATCCGGCTGACTTCAGTAAACAGGGAAGGGACTGGTTGACACTTCAGGGATGCGTTGTGGAGGGGTGCAGGTGCAGGTCCACCATCCGACCTGGATACGGCCCGGATCCGGCTGACTTCAGGAAACAGGGAAGGGACTGGTTGACACTTCAGGGATGCGTTGTGGAGGGGTGCAGGCGCAGGTCCACCATCTGACCTGGATACGGCCCGGATCCGGCTGACTTCAGTAAACAGGGAAGGGACTGGTTGACAGGGATGCATTGTGGTCGTGTCCAGGCACAGGTTCTGCATCAGATCTGGATACGGTGGACTTCAGTAAACCTCAGATAAACAGGGAGACTAATATTAGTGTAGACGCCATTCTTCGTATCATGTAACGAGCACATCAGGACTTATAGGAAGTGTTCCCGGCTGATCTAATCTATGCAGCTTAACAGTGATCAATGTTTCAGATAGTAATATGCTACATTGTGTGTCAACCAATTGGCTTACTTTGAAATGTGTCTGTATATTAAATAGGTAAGAAGAAAATAGATGTGACCAAAAGATCACTTCTTTGTTAATTTGAAGAAAGATGTTTTTCTAGGAAAATGGAGGAAATGTGTTGAATGCTTCGGACAGAAGGTTTTGGTGCTATACATAAATAGATGATCAAATGTATAATGTGCATGTAAATAATTTATGTTTGCATGTGTGTGTAATAATAATTCTTATAAGTAATTTGGGATTATAATAATAAATGTGACGTTGTTAAGGATGTAATTTAGGACACATTTTCTCTCCCTGTGTGTAAATAGTTACCATTTTTTTTTACCCTTAGTTAATTTGTTTTATTTAACTTTTTTATTTATTCTTTTTTTTTTGGTAATAAGAGGAAAAATTAACTTTGAAACAATTCTAGAGTACAGTTTATATTTAAAACACATTAGTTAATTGTACAGTGTTTGTATTTGTGATTGCATTGAGCACTATATGTAAACTGAATTATGCTATATGATCAAAATATGCATAAAAAAATGGCCTTAACAGTACAATGACATAATGTGTAAAGAATAAGGAGTTTGATCACGTTTGTTGTGTGGACACTGGAAATGAGAGGTGTAGTTGAGCACATCGCACTAGTGTACATGCAGAAAGAGAAGGGCGGTTCATCAAACACAGTGCATTCTTTTGCTTGTTTGTGATTGAGTCATGGCCATACATCCTGAACTAATTCCTGTCTGATGTTTTCTCACACAGGAGGTGATATGTCAGAAGAACATGGTAAGTGCGCTGACTCTCTGACTCATGTCATTTTATTTGCGTTTGTTTGTGCTGTTGTAGACTCATGTTGGATTTCAATCCTGAAAACATGACAAAAGAAAAACATTTACCATTTTTAGTTTTGGTCATTTGATGTTATAGGTCAGGAGTTTATAATCTTTTAGATGCCACACGGACCCTGAAATATGACCATCCCCATGTGAGGGACCCGACCCTCAAAGTATAAAGACCCAATTGGTACTGTGGGAAAATTAGTATTATAAATGTTTTTATTATGTTACATTGAGTTTTTTTCTAGTGCTGTTATATGTATTATTTAAATAAATAAATAAATAAATAAATGTAAATGTGTCTTGATTTTAAGAATATTTATAGTCACACTGGAAAACAAGACAAATATGCTAATGAAGTGTGGAGTTTGTGAAGGTACAGTAAAAGATATTCTGGTGCTTGAGAGAAGAGCGACTCAAGCTACATTTTGTGTTCCCCTAAATTTATTACTTAAATTTTCTTTACTTGGTCTTTAAAAAAAAGCCGTCCTTCATAAGACTTGTGGAAACCCTGCCTGTGCATAATTCAGTGTTGTGTTCCACGGAAAGCCTATTTATTTTCTGCAATTATTTACATTTTATTATGTGCATTTAGCAGTTTTGCTACTGATTTATTCTTCAGCGTTCATGTTCAGTCGATATTAACTGCTTCGGTTTTCTTTCTATTTGTTCTTTTTCCAGACGTGTGCCGCTAATTACACAGTAATCCCGTACATGGTGACGCCCCAGAGCAAGGTGTACTGCTGTGAGAGCAGCCTGATGAAGGGTCTGAGTGAGCTGATGCAGCCCAGCTTCGAGGCCCTGCTGGGGCCCATCTGTATGCCTCTGCTGGACCGACTCACTCAGCTGCTCACCAGCTGCAAGACCGACACCTGGTGAGGACCCATGCGATTCTCTGTATAGCTGAGCGGACCACGATCGTGCTTTGGGGGATTTTAGACTGTAAATGTCAGGTGACTAAAGGGTTAGTTCACCCAAAAATGAAGATGATGTGATTAATGACTCTCGCTCATGTCGTCCCAAGCCCGTCAGACCTCCGTTCATCTTCAGAGAACAGTTTAAGATGTTTTAGATTTAGTCCGAGAGCTTTCTGTCCCTGCATTGAACATGTGTGTACGGTGTACTGTCCTTGTCCAGAAAAGAAATAAAGACTAGACCAGATAAAGGATTTTGAATGCCGATACCGATACTAATATTTCTGGGTTTTAGAATCCGATATATCGGCCGATATTTTTTTATTATTAAATATCGTTGGATTTCACACACGTGTAAAAGAAAAGCTAACTTTTCTGCACAAGATACGTTTGATATTTTTTCTCTACGTCTAAATGTTATCCTCGCAATTATAACTTACAATTTACAATGCAGGGACTGTAACTAGAGATATGCTAGTTATAAATACTGTAATCATTACTTTATTTAATGATTAAGTTCATTAGAAAAAGTTCAGAAAATGTTGAAAAAGTTCGGCAGAAAAAAAGAAAAGGTAGAAAAAGTTCATTGTGGTTTCCAAGCTCATTAATGTTAACGTTAGCGGTCTTCCACTGATGATAGTGGCGTTAGCTAGCTTTGTGGTTAGCTAGTCTATGATGAGCCATAATTTAGCGATCATACTGCAAATTGTAAAACATACATTTTCAATATAACAGGCCAGAGAGATGATGATTAAAGCGTGTTTCATCTTTCTTTATTTTATTTTTTAAATATTCATTTATCGGCCACTATAACCGCCGATACCGATATTTTGGAAAATGCCTAATATCGGCCGATATATCGGTCTGGCTCTAATAAATACATCATCAAAGTAGTCCATGTGACATCAGTGGGTTAGTTACAATGTTTTGAAGCATTGAAAATACATTTTGGTCCAAAAATAACAAAAACTCAGACTTTATTCAGCATTGTATTGTGTTCCGGTTCTGTCGTGGATCCGCGTTCAGTGACGCTGCTGAACGTAAGACGCGGCTGACGTGTATTCGGGTTCTGGGCTAAAAACTGCAAGTGTTCCTCGGTGTGTAAATCCTTAGACATGTGTGTGAAGATTGTTTTGCACAGCGTGCGTCTCCCTCAGACCGTAACCGAAGCTCAGCCGCGTCTTACGTCAGCAGAGAACGCTGGTGAATGTAGTGTACCAGCGGCTACCCAGATAGCAAACTGACATTGAATCAACGTGGAAATATGACATTGAAACAACGTTGACCTGACATTGTTTTGCTCATCGAATTAACGTTGAACCAACGTCAGACGCGTCATTCTTTCAAAACTAACGGAAAATCAACTTGAAATCAACGCGTTGTTTCAACGTTATGAAAGCAAACCAATTTTCGATTTTCATTTAGCTTTGAAGAATGCCGCGTCTGACGTTGGTTCAACGTTAATTCGATGAGCAAAATCAACGTTGTTTCAATGTCATGAGAGACGTCGTTTCCACGTTGATTCAATGTCAGTTTGCTGTCTGGGTAGCTGTCCATACTAACTAATAAACTTTGGCATTGAAATATTATTCTTATTTTTTTTGTCCTTAGTTTAAACTGTTAACCGTTCTGTGAATGAACAGTTTTAAGATTTGCATTCTACATTGGTCTGTAACTTTTTGTGTGTCGGTTGTTTAGCCAGTACTTCCGAGAGACGGTTCTGAATGAGATCCGTAAAGCACGTGAGCTTTACAGCGGCGCAGAGCTAGCGGCAGAACTCAGACGGATCCAGCAGCGCCTCGATAATGTGGAGTGTCTTTCAGCCGATGTGGTCATCAACCTCCTCCTTTCATACAGAGACATTCAGGTCAGTGCCTCACATGAGCTTTTGTTGTCACAGTGACTCCAAAAATGGTGTAATATTACTCATCACAATCCTGTTTACTGTTAAAGGAGAAGTATGTAGTTTCTGGAACACTCCTCCCCCAATTCAAACACCACAAATACCGCCTTAACGGCTGCTTGTGAAGGCAACAAGTAAATCTAGGCTACTTTCAATAAAAGGTCTAACATGTTAGGAATACCTTTAGCTGTGTTGCTATGTGTCAACAATTGAGTAGACTAACACTCCACTAGAGCGAATGTGAGCATCTCGCTTATAATAAACCCATCCAATGTATCTGCACCGGCTCATTTTTTGACATGAAACAACTGTTTCTGATTAGCGTAATAGGGCCTGAGTTGAAGTGTCCGCTGTAGTGTTCATGACCCGTCTAAATGCAGAGAAGTTTGGCTTGCACTTTTGTTTCCCCCCCCATATAACACATAAGCCATGACTAAACGCCACCTGGCTCCGCCTCCTACAGTAGCCACGCCCCTACGTTATGCTATAGGTCGAGCTCTCAGTTTTTAGATGATGCCTGGGAGGCTCAATGGTTTCATGTTTGTGGGAGATTAAGCCTTGAATGGCATACTAATATTAGTCATTGAACATTATGGACACAATGAACATTAGAGTGGCTTATTTTAACACAAAAAGCTTACATACTTCACCTTCAAAGACTTTCTTTATGCAAAAATGTAATGCAGTGAGGATGTTCAGTTCTGCAAAAAAATCGGTTGGCTCAGTTCAGTTCTTATACAACAGCGTCAATACCGTCAGATCAATGATACTGTTGACTATTAAGTGTCCCAGAGGCAAGACCACTACGCTTCACTCGTCTCTATTAACCTGCGATCTCGACGGGTGTGTTAGCATGATTAGCTCTGCATAATACAGCCCATAAAATGTTGTCAGATAATGTTAGTTCTGGCATTTTCAGTTTACTACATCCAAGAGAAGTTGTTCACACGGATGGAAAAGAAATCTCCCGTAGATTTCCCCTAATGCCCCAGGGTGAGACGCCGAGCTGGATGAGTTTGGCCTTATGTGTTCAAAGAGAGGATCCGGCTATTGGTGGGACTGTTCGTGTCTGTGCTGTTAAATATTAATAAGAGGAAACAGGAAGTCATAAATGCTATCGCTCGGACACACCTTTGGCAGGAAGTTACTTCTGAAGTTCAAACTATGATAGATCACAGTTAAGTAGTTTTACTAGTGTCCTGACCTTCTGTGACCTTCAGCTCCTCCGTGTTTTTCTGTCTCATTAACTTTTAACTTTATTGTCCCCCGGGGGAAGTTCAGTTCCACAGCAGTGGGCCGCACTTGGGCAATACTCCACATTTCCCCCTCACGTCCACTTACATAGTCTTGAACCGTCTCTTTGAGCCTCAAAATTAACAACTTAAAATGAACATTAATAAACGGGTGTTAATTTTAATGAACTTTTAAGTATGTGTACTTTATGTAAATAACCTCTTTAATGTTTGGCCTCTGCGTTGTTCATCATGTTGGAGAACACTTAGTAGGTGTTGATGTAAACTCGTGAGCGATCCGATGGGATGTCATAATCATTACGCTCATGGCTTTGGCTTTGTTTTAGCAGAAGTGTGAAGATGCAGTTCATGATGTTTCAGCTTGGTTCATTCACTTCATCTCGTCATTATGTTATGATGTTTACACACTTAAAACACGTTTTAATAATGGGACATGACCAAAAGAAGGATTCGTAAATGAATCGTTCAGTCCGGTTTGCTAACATAAACGGATCAAAATGAACATTGAACTTTATTTCCAAGCGTCAGCGTAACAGGAAGTGTGCCGCAGGTCTGGTGAAGTGTATGTTCGATGTGTTTTTGTGATCACTCACACAATGTGCAGTTGGTTTAGGAGGATGTCATGAACATTTCACTGCTGTTATTGAATTTGAAATCTTTATTTCGAACATAAAAAGAAAGTATATAAAATAAAACAATGTTTAAAAACTTAGGAAAAATCAAAACAAATGAGCAGCAAAAAAAAGAAAAATATATAATATAATATATATATATAATTCTAGTAGAAAGAAGTAAAACTTATATACTCCTACCCCTAAATTCTTACAGTATTACATTTACAATTTTATATTATTATTATAATGTTGTTCTATACATCCATACACCTATACAGATATATATATATATATACATATGAAGAGTTCAGATGCAAAAGCCTCTAAATGCCATTTGAAATTTTCTTCTTTAATGATGATTTTTATCAAACTTGTATATTTAAGTTCAGTAATTTCACTTAAATGGCAATGATGATTACCTATTAATTGTTATTAAAGTGAAATTGCTGAACTTAAATATACTAGTTTGCTAAAAATCATCATTAAAGAAGAAAATTTCAAATGGCATTTAGAGGCTTTTGCATCTGAACTCTTCATATATACACACATATATTTGTCTAACCTCAATTATGTACTTATTGAAGCAGCAAAAATAAAATAAAATAAAATAAAAAATATTGGAGTGAACTGTATGAAGCAAATGCATTTCACATGACTTATTATTTATTAAAGCATTATAATAATATATTTTAAAAACTAAATAGAATTATTGATTCAGATTCTCATTTTTCATGTGTTGTAAATATGAGGGTAATATAATAATACAAGCTGGTGGTTAAGGGTAACATTGGATCTGTTTATTTATTTTTAATTTTTCTATATTTCATATTTGAATCATTTTTCTTTTCACCATTGTCAGTGCAGCTTTGCATTCTGAATCCCCACAATGTATACTATTGTGTAATAATTGTCCTCTGCGTGGTTATTTGTCTGTCTGTAGGATTATGAATCCATCGTGAAGTTAGTCGAAACACTGGAAAAGCTGCCGACCTTTGACCCCGTGGCTCATCCTCATATAAAGTTCCACTACTCCTTTGCCCTAAACAGGTGAGACTTAATAAAGTTTACAATCACAGCATTCATTTCTCTTCACACTGAAAGTTGTAATATTGTGTGAAAGCCCATAATTACAGCTAATCAGAGTAATGAATGTGTAATACACTGCCGTCTGGGGTCTGGAAGAAGTCTCTTCTGCTCACCTAGACCATTTACAATAACTGTATATTTGAATACATTATGTAATTTATTCCTGTGATCAAAGCTGTATTTCTGCAGTCTTCAGCGTCACATGATCCTCTAATATGACGATCTGATGCTCTTATGATTAATATCAGTGTTGATTTGGGTAAGTTACTCTAAAAAAGTAATTAATTACTAGTTACTAATTACCTCTTCAACAGTGTAATTAGATTACTGTACTAATTACTCTCTCTAAAAAGTATGTTAATTTCTTTTAATTACTAATTACTTTCAAAATCCCATATCGATCTCAACCAGCTGAATAATACAATGATAGACATGAATCTGTTTTAATTCTTTCAAATAAACACTATAAAATTGCATGAATTATCCTTAAACTGACCAAGGTGGAGAAGGTTACATTATAAAAACATACTTTTTAGCATCAGACAATACATTTTGATGTTAAACCCACTATTGTTTTATGTCTGATCTCATGACATTTCACACTTTTTTCATACATATTTTACAATAATTCATACGAATTTGTACGAGTGCGGTCGTACGATTTAGACACCTATACACAGTATACGTATACCTCAATTACATCAGAAGTAACTGTAATTAAATTACAGATAAATTAAGAGTAATCCCTTACTTTGCATTTTCAAGGGAAAAGTAATTAAATTACAGTAACTAATTACTTAGTAATTAGTTACACCCAACACTGGTGTTGACAACAGTTGTGCTGGTTAATATTTTTATGGAAACATCACATTTTTCCCCAGATTTCTTTTATTATAATGTAAATAGACAGTTCCAGGGAACAGCAAGTATTTTAAATCATTTTTTTGTAACATAAAATGCATTTACTGACTCTTTTGATTGATAAAATTGTCCTTGCTGAATAATTATTATTGTGTTTTAAACCTTCTTCTGAACGGTAGTGTAGTGAAGGTGATTTACTGTGGGCTGAGCTACTTAGAAATAACATCCAAGCGAACGATTTTAACAGAGAAAACGTACACAAATCTTTTAGCATTTATTTCCTGAATACGTTTTTCAGTCATTTCTGGCTTTCACAGTCTCTCTTTGGTGTGTGTGTGTGTGTGTGCAGGAGAAACCTCCCCGGAGACCGGCAGAAGGCGCTGGACATTATGCTGCCGTTGGTGAACTCGGATGAGCAGGTGGCGTCCGATATCTATTGCCTGGTTGGCCGAATCTATAAGGATATGTTCCTGGATTCCCATTTCACCGACACCGACAGCAGAGATCAAGGCATTCACTGGTGAAGCTCACCACACATTGCACACCAAAATCAGAATGATCATTTGCTTAAAGAAAATAAAGTCTTTTTGTAAGACCGCTATCTATTTGGTGACGTTTTTGTCGGTTTTGTGAGATTCTACAATAAAATGGCCAAAGTAAGAAACATCCGTTCAGTGACATTGCATCTCTCTCTCTCTCTGAGCTCAGGTTCAGGAAAGGCTTCGAGTCGGAGCCCACGCTGCACTCTGGGATCAACTATGCGGTGCTGCTCCTGGCCGCAGGACACCAGTTCGACTCCTCCTTTGAGCTGCGGAAAGTAGGTAAGTGTGGTGGATTAGTGGCTTCAACCACTCACTCAAACACTTTAATTTTGCCATTGATGTCTGGTATCATTGGATGTTTCTTTATGAATACAAAAGTATTGTGACACCTGACCATTACACCGACAGCGACTGTAACGACTAGGGGTGTAAGAAAAAATCGATACACTTGAGTATCGCAATATTTTATTTTGCAATACTGTATCGATTTTCAGAAACGCAATATCGATATATATTTTTTTGGGGGGGCTATGCATAGACGCACCGCTAGCCTAACGTTTTGCTAGAAACAACATGGCTATGGCTGAACCCCGTGTCAAGACCGGCTCCTGCTCTGTTCCTTTCGGCATGTCAATCAATGAGTGGGTTCATTCACACCGCGAGCATAAAGGCCATTGCACACTGAGCACGAAATATTCGTATGCGTATTTTCGTGTTCGTCAGCTTAAAAATTCGTCACGAATAGAAACCTTGCACACCGAGTCCGTTGCGTATTTCTTAAACCTTTGCGGGGAAAAATGCAAAAATACCAAATGGATTCGTCAAGCAGTGAGGATGATTTTTGCCCTCTCTCTTATTGAAAAGGGAAGAAAGAGAAAATATTACGTCCATCCAATCCTGAAATTGCACCGAGAGGAAGGAGAGTTCCTTATCAAGGAGTTGCGAATTTATCCTGAGCGATTCAAAATTTACCTCAGAATGTCAGTGGGACAGTTCGATGCTTTGCTAGCGATTCTGGAGCCACATATTAAAAACAAGACCACCAATTTCCGTGAACCGAGACTGGCAGTGTGTCTGAAATGGACCAGGTATGGACACACACACACGGACAAACACACACCCGCGCGCGGCCCGTTGGAAGCGCTGGGCAGACAGAACAGCTAGGCTGTTATTGTGTATACTGTATTGTGCCCAAATAATACATTAGTTATCGAATAGGCTGCTCAATCACACCTTATTCGATCCTAAATTTCAATCTGATTGAAAGGGGAGGTTTATTAATTTCATAATCCAATATAGAAAAGAGAACATAAACACTTGATCGAATTGAAAACCGAAACTGAAAGCACGGCGCATATGTGCAATGATTTGAGGACGAGCTCCCCCCGGCCCTGAATTGTCAAAAGACCTCTCAAAATGCGAAAAACGCAGAAAATCGAACCCGATCCGATTAATTTTATGACGGACGAAAGTTTCGGAGGCGGTGTGCAAGCGTGACTGACATAACGTGAGGTCGAATTTTTTTTTTAACGTGCGAAAATTTCGGATGCGAATTTCGGACTCGGTGTGCAATGGCCTTAAGCGTCGAGCAGGACCGTCGCGTGAGCAATAGTGAAACGGGGGTTTCTGTGGAGAGTCTATAAGGGCGTCGCACACCAGACGAGAAGCTCAGCGCCACATCTTTAAAGTTCGAACACATTATTCTCTATGTCTGCACACACACCGGCGGCGCCATTCGGCGTCTGTCCACGGCGCCCAGGACCGTGTTCAAAATCCTGCCTCGCCATTTACATAGTTTTATATATAGTTTAAATTATTTTTGTCTCAAATCATTGCTAATGTATCCTGACTTCGCCCTATCCTGCAATATGCATTTAGTTTCGCATTCATTTACAGAAATCAGCTGCTTGAATGACAGTTGCGGATGTTATTGGATTTTTCAGGTGAGATTCTCAATTCATTCAGTGAACGGATGATCTGAGGTAAAGTTTTCAGACTGCAGACTCCGCAACGATTGTATTTAATTGTACAGTACAATCATAACATAGAACAGACATTATTATCTTCATTTCATGTCATTAAACATAACAATATTGCTGGCCATACACTGTGGGATACCTGGAGTTGTCCTATGTCTGGTGTGCGACCCCCTAAGTCTATCAAGTTTATGACCAACTTCTAAAAACACATTTAACCAAAGTTTTTGTAATAAACCTGTGAACTGGTAGTTTGATTTTCTGAGTATTTAATTGTTTAACTAAAGTAAACTTGTTTGACTTTAATTCACATCATGTCTTTTTTTTAATATTACTTTTTCTAAAATTATAGTCCTACCACTTAACTGTCACTGTCCCACAGGTGGGACGTTTGCCACTATATTTTTAAAACAATAATATCTTAGTAAATACCTTTAGTAATATTGGCAAACTATATATCATTTGAAAGCTTACAATCTCTAGTTTCCATATTTGGTGACTGATTTTCAAAATATATTACAGAGGAGCCATAATTTATCAATATGCAACAAGAATATTTTCATACTCGTTAGGTGTGTTCAGACCTTTATTTTAAAATAGCAGTAAACATGAAAAATCATGAAAAAATGGTAGATTCCTCAGTTTGTTTTCATGCCAAAAGTTCAAAAGATCGCATCTATTCAATTATTTTGGAAAAAAAAGGTGTAAAAAGTTTGAAATATCAAGAAAAAAATAATAAATTCACCATTTGTGACGTGGCAGCTAGCTATGACTTACATGCGTGTTCTTTGTATGTGTTTCTTAGAGGTTCAATTCATTTCAAAATCTGCCAAACTTCCCATGCTACTTCTGAATAGGATCTCTACTTCAGAAATTGTATGAAAATTGTGAAAATAATGGTTCATATCACTCAAAACACGAATGGAAATGCAGACGCCCTTTTATGGGCAGTAATGGAGTCTGATTGTGCCCTAGTGAAAAAGTTTGGTACTGCGCTCAAACAAAATCTTACTGAAAGCTCATTTTTTGAGATATCAACCTAAAATTTGAAACACAACTTGTTCAGATTTTTGGCTTTGATCTTTCTGCCGTTTTAGAGTAGCCCAGGTTTTGAAAATATATGAAGAGTTCAGATGCAAAAGCCTCTAAATGCCATTTGAAATTTTCTTCTTTAATGATGATTTTTATCAAACTTGTATATTTAAATTCAGTAATTTCATTTAAATAACAATTAATAGGTAATTAGCATTGCCATTTAAGTGAAATCACTGAACTTAAATATACAAGTTTGATAAAAATCATCATTAAAGAAGAAAATTTCAAATGGCATTTAGAGGCTTTTGCATCTGAACTCTTCATAAATTTTATGTAAAATATGAATAATTCATATTTTTACATTGTACATTTCCATAAACTCAAACTTCTATAACTTTTTTCTGTTTCACTTTCTTAATTTATTTCACTTCTACAAAAATCTGCCAAATGTCTTCTTTAAAACAAGACCAATCATATTGTCTATATTCCAAAGCATTCTTGAAATACAACCATTTAAGTTCGAAATGTGCATTTTCATGTCTATTCAAAAAAGTGGGGGTGACAGTTAAGAGGTTAAAAAATAATCCCAATATATCGCCTTATGGACAGTATCGAAATAAATTGCAATATATTGAATCGTGACCCATGAATCGTGATACATATCGTATCGCCAGATTCTTGCCAATACACAGCCCTAGTAATGACGGCGCTTTCTAAATACATACACATTAATATGGAGTTGGTGCCCCATCGCTCCTATCTTACACACGCCACGCACTGATGCATGTATCATTCGTGTTGTATAATTATAAATCTTTATTTCAGCAAGGAGGCAATACATTCATCAAAGAGAAAATTGAGATATTTCTAATGTTACAAAAAATGTCTATTTCATTCTCTGTCCAGCAAAGAATCCCAAAAAATGTGTGTTGATGTCCCCAAAAATATTAAGCAGCAAGCACTGTTTTTTTATGATTAACAATTATTTATAAAAAACAATTATTAATGATGAGTACCATTGATTAATTAATGATTTCTGAAGGATCACGTGACAGTCTTTATCTTAAAATCATGGTTTACTTCTGAGAGATGTTTTATTCTTTTAGACTTTTAGTATTTTATTGCAATTTTTGCTTTTTTGTTGTGCAAACTCAGTGTGTTCAATAATAAATTGTATATTAATGTTGGCATTACTCTTGAGTCTGGTTAATTAATAAAGAGTGCCCTCCTTTCTCAAATAGATGGCTCTTGTTTTCCCCGTGCATTATACGGACTAACTACTGTACACACTGCAGGGTGTATATGTAACGTGTGTGTGTGTGTGTGTGTAGGTGTGAAGTTGAGCAGTCTCCTGGGCAAGAAGGGCAGTCTGGATCGGTTGCAGAGTTATTGGGACGTGGGGTTCTTCCTCGGCGCGAGTATCCTCGCCTGTGACAACACACGGGTCATCCAGGCCTCCGAGAAACTCTTCAAAATCAACGCACCCATTTGGTACGTACTCACACTTTACACACAATAATCTGAAAAACGAATCATTAGTGTTTGCTAAGGCATCACTATTGTGATGATTCATACTCTAGGAATTTAGACAAAACACTATGTCAGGCCAGGTCATGGATATTATTAAAATCTTTAATTGAGATTATTATGTTTTTTTATTTAGTTATAAAGAAGTCAAAAAAATGAATGACCTAATAGTACTGTAAATATGCTAATATTACCTGTTTGCATCCATTTTCCAAATAACTTGCTTCCTGTTATCTTTATAAAATGATTTTAAATGATCCAATAATCACATCATTGTTCATTCATTGGTCAATTTTTCTGATTTTTTTTTTATTTTTTACCTGGACTATTATTAAATGGGCAAATAAAACAAAACTTTTAATTCTAGGAGGAAACTGAGCCAACACACAACTTTGAAGAGGCAAACGCTTCAGAAAAAGTAGTTGTCCATTAATAGATGAGTCATAGTTGTAGTCTTTCTTATTTCTCTGTGTGTTTCAGGTATCTCCGCTCCCTGGTGGAGACCATCCTCATCTATAAGCACTTTACGAAACCGAGCACTGATCCGCAGGCCCCTAAACAAGAGCTTGTGGACTTCTGGATGGACTTCATGGTGGAAGCCACCAAAAAGGATGTGACGTCCGTCCGTTTTCCTGTACGACCCCTCTTAAACACACTGACCGTCACACTGTGTTGCCACTTAAACATGTTCAAGTACACCAAGGCTGCTTTATTTTGATAAAAAAAACATGTTATGACAATTTAAAATGACTGTTTTCTATTTTAATATATTTTAAAATGTGATTTGAAAGCTGAATTTTCAACATCATTACTGTTGCTGATTACACATTAGTTTTCAGTGTCACATGATCCTTCAGAAATCATTCTAATATGCTGATTTTATGCTCAAAAAACAAATTATTTTCAATGTTGAAAACAGTCGTGTGCCATTTCCCCCCCAAAAATTCTATGATGAATAGAAAGTTCAAAAGAACAGCATTTATTTAAAACATTATAAATGTCTTTACTGTAACTTTTGATCAATTTAACTCGTCCTTGATGAATAAAAGTATTATCTAATTTCTTCCCCCCAAAAATAAATAATAAATTCTTACTGACCCCAAACATTTGAATGGTAGTGATTAATGTTACAAAAGCTTTCCATTTCAGATCAATTCTGTTCTTTTGAACTTTCTCTTCATCAAAGAATCCTGAAATAAAAATGTAAAAAAACTGTTTTCAACATGGATAATAATCATAAATGTTTCTTGAGCATCATATTATAATAATTTCTGTAGGATCATGTGACACTGAAGACTGGAGTAATGATGCTGTAAATTCAGCTTTGATCACAGGAATAAATTACACTTCACTATACATTCGCATAGAAAACCGCTCTTTTAAATTGTAATAATATTTCACAATATTACTGTTTTTTTTGTTTTGTTTGTATTTTTATCAAATAATTGCACCCTTGGTGAGCAGAAGAGACTTCTTTTAAAAACATAAAAAATCTTACTGATCTAAAACGTATGTATGTATGTATATATATATATATATATATATATATATATATATAAAGGCACATTAGTATTTTCACCCAAAAATGTGTTTAACCCAATGATTTATATATTTCGCTGTAGTGTTGTTACTAAATACTTCATTAAGGCCTAAAGTTGAGGCAGGATAACATGTGTCCTGTACAGTATTTGAATTATAAAATCCTAGAATGTGTTGCGAAAACTGAATTATTTATTACAGTATATTTCATCTTGTTGTCCAGGACACAGTATTCATGTGTGCTAGTTATAGTTTTAGGTCTGTGGAGATCGGCATCGGCTGTAATGTTGCTTGTGTTGTGCTCAGGTGTTGATATTGGAGCCCACTAAAGTCTACCAGCCATCTTACCTCTCCATTAACAAAGATGCCGAAGAGAACACGTTGTCCATCTGGCACGTGACCCCTGATGACAAAGTAAGACATTTTATTAATTCTCTAAATCACTGTCTCGGTTTAAGCCCTGACCCAATTATTATTTTAATATCCAACCATTGGTTAAAGCCATTGTTTTGTGTGTCCAGTCTGAAATCATAGTTCTAGTAGTCCTTTTAATATTTTTCTAGATCTACAGGGTCTCAGTCAGTCCTTAAAAACCTTACATTTGAGGTCACAAAATGTAGTTAATATCGTAAATGTTATAATAAAAGTCTTATCATTTTAGTTCTTAAAGGATTAGTTCACTTTTAAAAAAACTTTTGCTGATAATTTACTCACCCGCATGTCATCCAAGATGTCCATGTCTTTCTTTCTTCAGTCGAAAACAAATTAAGGTTTTTGATGAAAACATTCCAGGATTTTCTCCATATAATGGACTTCAATGGGGTCCAAACGGTTCAAGGTCCAAATGAGAGTTTCAGTGCAGCTTTAAACAACACCAGACGATGAATAAGGGTCTTGTTTAGGACCCTTCGAGTCATGACTCGAAAAAAGATTAGTTCATTTTGATGAACGAGTTCGAACAGGAGAGTCGCACAGAAGGAGTCTTTAAAGGAGTAGTTCACTTTTCCAAAAACTTTTGCTGATAATTTACTCACCCGCATGTCATCCAAGACGTCCATGTCTTTCTTTCTTCAGTCGAAAAGAAATCGAAACGAATTCGAAAACAAATCTTTTTCCGAGTCAATTCGTTTGTTTCGTTTGTTGAATCAACCAAATGACTCAGAAAAAGATTTGTTCATTTTGATGAACGAGTTCGAACAGGAGCTTATAAAACTTAAACTTTGTTATTTATTTATTAAATGAGTGATCGTTTCGCTTGATAAGACCCTTATTTATCGTCTGGTGTTGTTTAAAGCCCTTTGAAGCTGCACTGAAACTGTCTTTTGGACCTTGAACCGTTTGGACCCCATTGAAGTCCATTATATGGAGAAAATCCTGGAATGTTTTCATCAAAAACCTTCATTTCTTTTCGACTGAAGAAAGAAAGTTTTTCTCAAAGGGTCTCAAAAGTTTTTTTTAAAGTTAACTCATTACATTTGGGTATGGAAAAACAGGAGTCCTTATTAAACTTGAGAAGTATTAGCATTATGGTGTATTGAGCGGTGTTGATCTGTTCTTCTCTCTGTCCCAGAACACAGGCATCCACGAGTGGAACTTCAGCGCAGCGTCAGTGCGAGGCGTGAGGTAAATGCAGAGAAATGATGACGAGATCCTGTCACGCGAGTGACCTCTGTGTGTGTTCTGCAATGATCAGCTGGAGCTTCAAATATATTGTGTATTTTAACACAAGTTGAACACTGAATTAAAGCGGTGAAAGTAAAATATGGTTGTTGATTTTGTTTAACACATTCAGCATCTCCAAATGTGACGAGCGCAGCTGCTTCCTGTATGTGGTCAACAACTCCGAGGACTTCCAGATCTATTTCTGCACAGATATGCACTGCAAAAAGTATGTGTGTGTGTTTGCAAACGGCTTCTTTTCCCACATTTCATTCATTCCCCATTACAGTGCCATAGACCAACTAAAGACAGAAATTGCACATTTGATTGTCTACTCGAGTTATTTTAGAAACTAGCAATGCACAATGTAGCGGCCATGTGCTGCTATAAAGCAATTATCCGCGGAAATTAGCTGATCGTTTAAAAACAGACAATTATTTCCTGTCAGTCAAAAGAGCACAGGAAAGAGAGATGTGTAATCTCTGCAGTGGGTGGTGAAAAAACAGCATATTTCTAGTTTTGCCTGATCTCTGCGGTACATTAGCTGTCTGTGCCTTCCTGCAAATGTTCCCATTAATATGTGTAGGCCATGCTAATGATAATGGGAGCATTCTAATCTAATTGTGCTTCGTCAGTCGGAGTGTGTTCATTTACTCAAACACACACTATCGAAACGCAAACTAGTGGTGTCAGCAGGTTTTGTTCTCAATAATTGAATATCATCATATATGCACTAGTTTTGTGTATCCCTCCTATAGAGGTGTAAAAGTTTAGTCTTTGTGTGATGATCATACAAGTAGAAGTTACTTCTTTGAAGGACATATTTAATGAGATTAAGGTTCTGGATTTTTTTATCATAGGTTAATTTAAAAAAAATATATTGTATAATATGACTTCTTGTTTATATTTGTTTTGTTTTTGTTGTATTTATATAATAATAATAATAATAATAATACATTTATTTATAGAGCACTTTCCATCAAAGTGCTGTACAACAAGATAAAATGCAAACAATGCAATACAACAAGAAGTAATACCACTATACAAAACATAAAATTACTAAACATTCAGGACTCATACGCAGCAATGAATAAGTACGTCTTAAGCTTAGATTTAAAAACATCAATTGAACTTGCCAGGCTAATATCTGCTGGAAGACTGTTGCACAATGTTGGAGCACGAAACGAAAAGGCTCGCTCACCAACCGTTTTCTATATATTCGTGTCTGAATGTGCTAACGTTGTTTTCTAAAAATAAGAAACCTTGTGCTCTTAAAATAAGAAAATATGTCTTGAAATTGGAATTGGACACATTGGAGTATGTCAAAATATACCATTCACTTTAAAAAGATACTTAATTAAATGAAAGAAATCACCAAAATTGCATTTTTTTCTAAGTAAGAAAATTTAAGTAAAATTTTCTCAAAACAAGCAAAATAATCTTTGGCTTTTAGTTCTAGGCTAGTTAATTTATCTTAGAAGAAAAAAAAGAAGAATTCTTGCCTTATTTTAAGATTTTTTAACTCGGCAAGATTTCATTTTTTGCAGTGTAACCTTTGGTACAGTCAAAAGTCAAAATATGATATTTGTATTTTTGTTAATGCCATGAAAATAGCTCTGACTGCTGACATGGCATGAAATACAATAATCTGAATGTGAATCATACAAGTAATCCGGCGTGATGTCTGACGATGATTTGTGTGTTGTGTAGGTTCTGTGACCTGGTGAACGCTCTCACCGAGGAGGCCTGGAAAGGCTCAGATGAGGCCGAGTGTGAATCAGAGGCTTTAGAGGTAAAATTATAATCCAGACGTTTTGGATGTTCCTGAGCAAATGCTTACCAAATATACATTTTTATATTTATTGTTGAATGCATTTGTTATACGTAGTTCTACTGATGATAGCACATGTGATTGTGTGTGTGTTTTGCAGTATGATTATGAGTACGATGAGCATGGAGACAGGCTGGTTCTGGGTAAGGGCACGTTCGGTGTGGTCTACGCCGGTCGTGACCTCAGTAACCAGGTGCGCTTGGCCATCAAAGAGATTCCCGAACGGGACAGTAGGTGAGGAAATCCACTCTAAAATCCAATTTCCTTTTGGATAGGTATGCCTGTTATCATTTTTGACAACTTTGACTGTTGTTGAATACTATAACTATAGCCCGCTGAACCTTGTTCCTATTTTAACTAGAAATGAAAACGAAAACATAAGACAGTAGACATTTCAAGCAGTCAGAGATGTGTTAATTGTGTTGAATTGTCCACTATTCCAAAAGGAAATGTCCTGTATTGAATCAACATGGTATGCAATTTGCAATTTATGGGATGCTAAGAAAACAGAATGACTTAATATAAAATAAAAAAAATCTATTTCACAAGAAATGGCAATAGCATGACAGGCATGTTTATAGTGACGGAGATTTTGTATAAATATACATTTATATACGCTCTCACCTAAAGGATTATTAGGAGCACCTGTTCAATTTCTCATTAATGCAATTATCTAATCAACCAATCACATGGCAGTGTCTTCAGTGCATTTAGGGGTCAAGACAATCTCCTGAACTCCAAACTGAACATCAGAATGGGAAAGAAAACAGATTTAAGCAGTTTTGAGCGTGGCATGGTTGTTGGTGTCTGAGTATTTCACAATCTGCTCAGTTACTGGGATTTTCACACACAACCATTTCTAGGGTTTACAAAGAATGGAGTGAAAAGGGAAAAACATCCAGTATGGGTCAGTCCTGTGGGCCAAAATGCCTTGTTGATGCGAGAGGTCAGAGGAGAACGGGCCGACTGATTCAAGCTGATAGAAGAGCAACTTTGACTGAAATAACCACTCGTTACAACCGAGGTATGCAGACAACACACACAACCTTGAGGCGGATGGGCTATAACAGCAGAAGACCCCACCGGGTACCACTCATCTCCACTACACATAGGAAAAAGAGGCCACAATTTGCAAAACTGGACAGTTGAAGACTGGAGAAATGTCACCTGGTCTGATGAGTCTCGATTTCTGTTGGTAGAGTCAGAATTTGGTGTAAACAGAATCAGAACATGGATCCATCATGCCAGAGAATGTCTAATTGAAGAGAATTGGCACTGTCTGGTTACTTCCGGGTTCTGGACTGGCTGCAGTAACTCGTCTCTGTCCATGCGGGGGCGCTGGCGGTCGAGTGCAGAATGAATGGGAGTCAATGGGGTTTCACCCCCAGAAATCCACTTTTCTCAGAATGTAATTTGAAAGTTGCATTCAAAAGGGAGGGATAAGATAATACACTCAGCTGAAAATTGCATTTTTAAGTTCACTTATCTGTTCAAAAAATCCGTTCAAAACTGTGATGATGTCACACAATAGCAGAATGCTAGCGTGCTCCGGCCAACAACGGCCTAACCTGTAGGAAATCAAAAGGACATAAGTAGTCGTTCATTTGACTTTTGGCCTATAATCTATATTGAACTTGCGGAATCAACAATAAAATCTATGTTAATTTAACGACAAGCAGGTGAAAGACGCATTTAGCCGTTTAGCCCCATAGACTCCCATTCATTCTGCTCTCGCTCATGATCACCCCCAGTGGAATTCTAATGGAACTGCAACCAAGATGATCCACAACGGGGCTAATAGGAAGTGCCAAGGCTCTCCGTTAGACGGGCTCTGATCATGCCTTGTTCCCACTGTGCAGGCTGGTGGTGGTGGTGTAATGGTGTGGGGGATGTTTTCTTGGCACACTTTAGGCCCTTTAGTGCCAATTGGGCATCGTTTAAATGCCACGGCTTAACTGAGCATTGTTTCTGACCATGTCCATCCCTTTATGGCCACCATGTCCCCATCCTCTGATGGCTACTTCCAGCAGGATAATGCACCATGAATCATTTCAAATTGGTTTCTTGAACATGTCAATGAGTTGACTGTACTAAAATGGCCGCCACAGTCACCAGATCTCAACCCAATAGAGCATCTTTGGGATGTGGTGGAACGGGAGCTTCGTCCCACAAATCTCCATCAACTGCAAGATGCTCTCCTATCAATATGGGCCAACATTTCTAAAGAATGCTTTCAGCACCTTGTTGAATCAATGCCACGAAAGGGGGTCAAACACAGTATTAGTAGTGTGTGTTCCTAATAATCCTTTAGGAGAGTGTATACATAATATAAATGAGCAATGTTCATGTATGCTTTTGAGGATGTGAAAAGTGCCAGCAGTCACATGGCTACAGTTGATCTGACGGCACTGTGTGTTGGTAGATACTCGCAGCCTCTGCATGAAGAGATAGCCCTGCATAAACACCTGAAGCACAAGAACATCGTGCAATACCTCGGCTCCATCAGCGAGAACGGTTTCATCAAGATCTTCATGGAGCAGGTGCCCGGAGGTGAGGCGGACATCTAACCCTTTACACTTTACACTCCACTCTCACGTTCAGAGATATTCAAGCGCTTGTGTTCTCCTGTGACCGCAGGCAGTCTGTCAGCGCTGCTCAGGTCAAAGTGGGGCCCTCTGAAGAACAACGAGCCAACTATCGGTTTCTACACCAAACAGATCCTGGAGGGTCTCAAATACCTGCATGACAACCAGATCGTTCACAGAGACATTAAGGTAATAATAATCTTAAAGGAGTAGTTCACTTTTAGAAAAAACTTTTGCTGATAATTTACTCACCCGCATGTCATCCAAGACGTCCATGTCTTTCTTTTGATCAGTCGAAAAGAAATTAAGGTTTTTGATGAAAACATTCCAGGATTTTCTCCATATAATGGACTTTAATGGGAACCAAACGGTTCAAGGTCCAAATGAGTTTCAGTGCAAACTGTTCAAAGGGCTTTAAACGACACCAGACGATGAATAAGGGTCTTATCAAGGACTCTTCGAGTCATGACTCGAAAAAAGATTTGTTCAATTTGATGAACAAGTTTGAACAGGAGAGTCACAAATGCAATGCATCATCACAGGACAGAGCAAGGCGAGCATTTGAGCTTATAAAACTTAAACTTTGTTATTTATTTATTAAATGAGCGATCGTTTCGCTTGATAAGACCCTTATTCATCGTCTGGAATCGTTTAAAGACATTTGAACAGTTTGCTCTGAAACTCTCATTTGGACCTTGAACCGTCTGGTTCCCATTGAAGTCCATTATATAGAGAACATCCTGGAATGTTTTCATCAAAAACCTTAATTTCTTTTCGACTGAAGAAAGAAAGACATGGGCATCTTGGATGACATGGGGGCGAGTAAATTATCAGCAAAAGTTTTTTCAAAAGTGAACTACTCCTTTAATTGTGAGATTGCTCAAAAAAAGAGATTGATCATCATAGACGATTCCTGCTTTGGTGACACACAGGGGGATAACGTCTTGATAAACACCTACAGTGGAGTTCTGAAAATCTCTGATTTTGGGACGTCCAAACGCCTGGCCGGAATAAACCCCTGCACTGAAACCTTTACTGGTACTGAGTGTGTTGGATTTGCTGTTTCTTTTCACTTTTATCAACATTTTATCAACCGATAAGTTTATTTCTTCTGTAACACTGAAGGACACTGAAGGGTGTTGTCCATTGACTTTTGATTAGTATCTTACAGTGTCTTATAAATGTTCAGCAGTTGCTATTACTTATTGTGTGTATTGCAGGTACGTTACAGTACATGGCTCCTGAGATCATCGATAAAGGGCCACGTGGGTACGGTAAACCGGCAGACATCTGGTCCCTGGGCTGCACCATTATAGAAATGGCCACTGGGAAACCACCTTTCTATGAGCTGGGGGAACCGCAAGCAGCGATGTTCAAGGTCAGAACCAGTGCCAATCATCCTGAAGGAAATGTGTGGTCAATTTAAGACCAAAGAAGGTCACAAAATCCACACTATTTTCTTTTAGGTTTCTTTATTTGATACATGTGCTTTGTGAAACATTTAAATCGAATTTGGCATTTAGTTGGTACTTCTAGGAAAAATGTACAGCCCACTGTAAAACCACATAATTAATGGGAGATCCGATGATCCTGATGGAGATGAACTCAATCAACAACTTGTATGTTAGACCCTATTCTGACTAAGCTACTGAAGGAGATGCTTCCAGAGGTCATAGATCCTCTTCTTAATATCATTAATTCGTCTTTGTCTCTAGGATGCGTACCAAAAACCTTTAAGCTGGCTCTGATAAAAACATTTGTTAAACGCAACTTGATCCTACAGAATTAGTCAATTACAGGCCAATCTCAAACCTGCCTTTTCTGTCAAAGAAGCAACCATTTAGAGCACCTTAGCAACAAGCCCCATAGACTTCAATTGAAAGAGTTCGAAGGCATATCTCTGGACTGAATTGTCATACAAACATGAGGGTGGTCTCGTTTGACTCGGGGCATCATGAATCACTTCAACACTTAGAGCTACGCCCTAGCAACCATTGTTTAGCACCTTAGCAACCAAAATCCAAAGAGGAATATCGTCCATTCTGAATGTCACAAAGGGATGGGAGTTGGTTTATATCTTTCATAGTGACAAGAAGCCTTTGGAGTTGTTGTATCTCTCTATTAGTGTTACTCGATCTTAGTGCTGCATTTGACACGATTGACCACAACATTCTTATAAATAGACTCGAAAACTATGTTGGCATTAGTGGAACTGCATTAGCATGGTTTAAATCATACTTATCTGACCGTTATCAGTTTGTAGCAGTAAATGAAGAGATGTCTTATCGATCACAAGTTCAGGGTGGTGTACCACAAGGCTCAGTACTAGGACCATTACTGTTCACTTTGTACATGCTACCATTAGGAGATATCAAGCTTTCACTGTTATGCTGATGATACTCAGCTGTATATTTCTTCAAAATCTAACGAAACTTACCAATTCACAAAATTAACGGAATGCATAGCTGATATAAAAAATTAGATGACTAGTAATTTCCTACTACTAAATTCTGAAAAAAACGAGAGAGAATATTGTGTTTGATATCGGAAAGAGTTATGGAAATGCTTTTGTATGTTTGTGTAGGTCGGGATGTTTAAAATCCACCCGGAGATTCCTGACTCCATGTCGTCTGAAGCCAAAGCCTTCATCCTGCGCTGCTTCGAGCCGGACCCAGACAGCCGAGCCACGTCCAACCATCTGCTCACGCACGAATTCCTCACCGTTACATCACGCAAAAAACGCTCCAAGAACAACAGTTTCACAGGTGTGTTTAATGGACAATACAGCAACATATGCAATGGGTACATTTCATGAACTAGGGGACGAATGGGAAACTGTCATCTGTTAGATTCAACTATTATTTAACCTTCGAATGTTTTTCGTTTCCTGTTTCCACTTTTGGGCTTCGGGTCTATACGACCCCAACAATTGATTGAGTAATTGTACATAAAATATACATTTTTAATCATACAAATAATATATCATTTTTTTCTTGTTTACTTCTCATCTATTTAGGCGATATAAAGTACTTTTGTATCCATCCATATACCACACAGTTCCTCAACTACACCATTAGCTTGCATATGAAATATTATTTTTTTTATGATGCATTGCATTTATGCTGTAGTACTAGGCCTTCATTTCTGTGTAAACATTTTCAGATTTATGCTGGATTTTTTTTTGACGCATGAAGAAAATATATTTCGTTTTTTTTCACATTTCCCATTCATTTCAATGTGGGGTCATATTGACCCCGAAGACCAGAAGTGTAAACATTTTTTTTTTTACATACCTTCAGAACAACCGAATCAAGCCCAGTTTTTTTTTGTGTGTATAGATAGATAATGTATGAAAAGTCACACAAATTTATTCCACTGAGATTAAAGTCGATTGGGGTCGTATTGCCCCCATGACCCGATTGAGGGCTAACAAAAACAACATGGCATCCAATTTTTTTTTTTTAACGTGCTTTAAAAAAATGTATAACCCCCACCCCACCCACTCCTTTAAAATGATGTCCATCGTATCCATCGATTAAAAGAATAAAACAGTGGCATATGGTATTTTGACAGTTTATTGTGTATATATAAGTATAAACCTCCATCCCACTACTCTTATAGTAGCATCATTCAGATAACATGATGGAAAGACAAGTAAATCTAAATTTCCAAATTTCAGAATTTATTAATAAATGAATCCCCACATTAAGATTGAATTATTGTTAATATATTAATATTTGGTCCCAACTTGCTTGGACAATCTACAATCTTACTTTTGATTCTTTCAGCCGTGTTACCCAATCAGGGGCGCGTTTCCCAAAACCACCAATAGAGTTCAAAGGAACTTGCGACCATAGTTTTTTTGTCTTGTTTTTTAAAATAAATAAATTTTACAGATTTACATTCATAATCCCCATTTAATGTTTATTGTTGCATTGAAATCACACAGCTGAGTTGTGAGATTTAGACATTTAGACACACAAACTGCATTTAGACCTGGTCAAATCTTTTCTCTTCGCCGCTTGTACTGTGAATCGTCTTCTCATCTCTTGTGTTTTTTATACACAGCTCTTACACCAGGAACTGGTGAGTCTATTTCAAAGCATTTGACCTTATTTTGTTGTTTTATTCATTCTCTTTTCTTATTTATATGATAATAACCTGGCTGTAAATGTAGTCAATATTCATGCTTAGTCATGTTCATTTTACTCTTTATTCGAATATACCTTAAATTGAAATGTGTCAAATATAGAAATGATTTATCAACATAAAACAGCATTTTATTTCTTTATACAAAGTAGGTTTAATGTAGCTCAAGGTTCTTCATCAATGGGCCGTTTAGGCCGAGCTGTGGAAGAGTGTGTGATGTCTGTGGTGTGTGTCGTAGAGTATCTGCGCAGCATATCTCTCCCCGTTCCCGTGGTGGTGGAGGACACGAGCAGCAGCAGCGAGTACGGCTCGGTCTCGCCCGACAACGAGCTCTGCACAAACCCCTTCAACTTTAAACCCAGCACCAAGTGCTACAGCGAGAAAGAGGTCAAAGGCCACCGCTCGCTCTTCCTGAGGTCATTCCAGCTTAAACACACCCGTTTATCCTGCATTTAGTGTGTCTGCTTTTAGTAAATCTGTGAATCTGCTGCAGTATTCCTGTGGAGAACTTTGAGGACCACAGCGCACCCCCGTCTCCAGAAGAGAAAGACTCGGGCTTCTTCATGCTCAGGAAAGACAGTGAAAGGAGAGCGACCCTTCACCGGATCCTGATCGAGGACAGAGAGAAAATAGTGCTTCACCTGCTGGAGGCGCTGACCCAGGTGAGCCCGAGCACTGCACGCGTGTGGGATTGGCACTAAAGCGAAGTATTCTTTAAAGGAGTAGTTCACTTTTGCTGATAATTTACTCACCCCCATGTCATCCAAGATGTCCATGTCTTTCTTTCTTCAGTCGAAAAGAAATTAAGGTTTTTGATGAAAACATTCCAGGATTTTCTCCATATAATTAGGGCCCTATAATTTCCGTGATCACGGAATCGCGGAATTGGCCAATTAACACGGAGTCTAGTGTTAACGCGGAATTTCGTGGAATTTTACATATTTGGTATGAAATTTGGTTTTTGTGTGGGAGAAGAACGTATGTCAGGGGAAAATGCAGAGAGACGGGGAAGCAAATCTGGGCGACACAACCCCTCCCGTCACTTCAGCTCATGACGGCATCAAAACAATAGCCACGTTTCCACTGAAAGCATGGCGAAGCGGCTCTCCACGGCTCTGCTTTCGTCGGCGAAAAAGTTAAGAAACTCGAAGAAGTTAAGAAACTGTCTATGAGGTGCCGGACCGAGTGTGTACCCGAGTTGAGAGCGCGCGAGAGAGACGAGACAGCACACTCAACAGTGTGCGCGCGAGAGACCGAGTGTGTCCGAGAGTGCGCGCGAGAGACAGAAGCTGCGTCCCAACGTGCATACTATGCCCGAAATAGTATTGACAGTTACTAATGTCACATATTATTTAGGATGGATAGTATGCACATTACGACGCAGCTAGAGTGTGACTTTTATTTTAACTTATATAAACTAATATAATTTATTTTTACAGGACAGTTTAAAGCTCATAACCATATTTTGTTGTTACTTGAAGTACTTAGAGTGCAGTGTTGTGTTGCATCATGCAGTATTTGTCATTTTAAGAGTAAATGCCTATTTTATTTGTGTACATTTTAATCATTAACATTAAAAGTTCTTTTTACAACTAAAATAACATTAAAGGGTAAAAAAAAAAAAAACCTGCATTCCCAAAAATTAAAACGGAATTTGGGAAAAAATAAAACTGATTTTATAGGGACATAAAATCTTTTATAGGGATAAAAGACAGTTTCAGTGCAAACTGTTCAACGGGCTTTAAACGATTCCAGGCGATGAATAAGGGTCTTATCAAGCGAAACGATCGCTCATTTAATAAATAAATAAATAACAAAGTTTAAGTTTTATAAGCTCAAATGCTCGTTCGTGACTCTCCTGTTCGAACTCGTTCATCAAAATAAACAAATCTTTTTTCGAGTCAATTTGTTCGTTTTGGTCGTTGAATGAACCAAATGACTCGGAAAAAGATTCATTGAACCGTTTGGTTCCCACTGAAGTCCATTATATGGAGAAAATCCTGGAATGTTTTCATCAAAAACCTTCATTTCTTTTCGACTGAAGAGATAAAGACATGGACATCTTGGATGACATGGGGGCGAGTAAATTATCAGCTAAAGTTTTTTCAAAAGTGAACTACTTTAAATGAATCGGGCTAAGGATTGCGCTCGTCAATATACTGGTGTTTGTGCCGTTGTTTACCGCCCAATGAAGCATGTCATAAACCAGATTGTGTTGGTCATGATGGGAATGATCCGGCTGTGTTCTTTCATCATCACGTGTGTTCACTCACGTCTGTGCTTTAATGGGATTGTGCTCTCATGCTAATTTGCCCTGTTGAGTACATCTGGCCCTACATCTAGTAAGGGAATTATTATATGTTTTGGTGAAAATCTCTAATAAGGTTGTTTTCATGCAGTCCAACAAATTCTGTTGGTCGTTTGTGATTTAACAGTTGATTTCATGTCCCTGTTTGTGAGTGTGATTGGTGTCCCCCCTCTACACAGGGGTCCGAGGAGACCAAGCTGAAGCATCAGCACATCTCCATGCTGGTGGCCAGTCTGGGGGAGTTCGTGAGGATGGCGGACAGGAAGATCATTGCCAGCACGCTCTCACAGCTCAAACTGGAGCTGGACTTCGACAGCACGGCCATCAGCCAACTGCAGGTGGCGCTCTTCAGCTTCCAGGATGCGGTGAGCCGTCCAATCAAGTGTTGAATATCCGCTTCATCTGAAATGGTCTCGTTACAAAATTAAAATGAGATGTTGACTTGAAAAGCAAATGCTGGTTTTTCTTTTTAAAGGAAAACTCCACCCAAATATCGTTCTGCTGAACACAAAGGAAGA
Organism: Pimephales promelas; assembly: GCF_988280905.1. Taxonomy (NCBI): domain Eukaryota; kingdom Metazoa; phylum Chordata; class Actinopteri; order Cypriniformes; family Leuciscidae; genus Pimephales; species Pimephales promelas. Next base: position 1,512,375 of record NC_142781.1, read on the forward strand.
TGTTTTGAAGAACGATAGAAACTTTTGTCTTCCATCAATGGTGCCAGTCGTTCTTCAAAACATCTTCCTTTGTGTTCAGCTGAAGAAAGAAACTCAAACAGGTTTGCGACAACTTTAGGGTGAGGAGATGATGACAGCATTTTCATATTTGGGTGGAGTATCCTGGTTCTCTAACTTTTGTGACTTTGTCTTAAAAGTTGATTATATGAAAGTAAATAGTTGTGTTTTAATGTTTCTGCAGGTAAATAAAGTCCTGCGGAACCACAACATAAAGCCGCACTGGATGTTTGCCCTGGATAACATCATCCGGAAGGCTGTGCAGACTGCCATCGTCATACTGGTCCCTGGTAAACAGCAAACCGTTACTTCACAGAAATATCCCTTTTCTTCGCTATTGGTCATTTATTTCATAATCCGCGTTTACACTGTCGGTCCAAATCCGATTTTTGCTCATATCCGATTTGAATCTGATCAGGTAAAGGATTAGTTCACTTTTAGAAAAAAACACTTTTGCTGATAATTTACTCGCCCCCATGTCATCCAAGATGTCCATGTCTTTCTTTCTTCAGTCGAAAAGAAATTTAGGTTTTTGATGAAAACATTCCAGGATTTTCTCCATATAATGGACTTCAATGGGAACCAAACGGTTCAAGGTCCAAATGAGAGTTTCAGTGCAGCTTCAAATGGCTTTAAACGACACCAGACGATGAATAAGGGTCTTATCAAGCGAAACGATCGCTCATTTAATAAATAAATAACAAAGTTTAAGTTTTATAAGCTCAAATGCTCGCCTTGCTCTGTTCTGTGATGCGCGTTCATGACTCCTGTTCGAACTCGTTCATTAAAATGAACAAATCTTTTTTTCGAATCATGACTCGAAGGGTCCTTGATAAGACCCTTATTCATCGTCTGGTGTCGTTTAAAGCCCTTTGAACAGTTTGCACTGAAACTGTCTTTTGGACCTTGAACCTTTTGGTTCCCATTGTAAATAGTAGTAAATTATCAGCAAAAGGTTTTTTTTAAAGTGAACTACTCCTTTAAGTTTTATAAGCTCAAACGCTCGCCTTGCTCTGTTCTGTTATGCTCGTTCGTGACTCTCCTGTTCGAACTCGTTCATCAAAATGATGACTTCAATGGGAACCAAACGGTTCAAGGTCCAAAAGACAGTTTCAGTGCAAACTGTTCAAAGGGCTTTAAACGACTCCAGACGGTGAATAAGGGTCTAATCAAGCGAAACGATCGCTCATTTAATAAATAACTAACAAAGTTTAAGTTTTATAAGCTCAAATGCTCGCCTTGCTCTGTTCTGTGATGAGCGTTCGTACTCGTTCATCAAAATGAACAAATCTTTTCGAGTCATTTGGTTTCGAACTGACTCGAAAAAAGAGTTGTTGATTTTGTTTTTGGTGATCATGGCCTGAGCTGGTGTCCGGAGGGATCAGTTCTCTTGATGCAGTGTTTGTTCACTCCCAGAATTGCGTCCACACTTCACGCTGGCGTCTGAGAGCGACCCGGCCGAGCAGGAGGACATTGATGATGACACAGTTCCCCACGGAAACGCCATGCCTAGCATAGCACCCGTCGCTCATCACGACGACACCGTGGTCACGTCCGGAGTGAGCACGCTCAGTTCAACCGTTTCCCATGAGTCTCCGAGCGCACAGCGATCTATCAGCATGGAGCTGGGACGGATGAAGATCGAAACCAAGAGGTGAATGTTGTTTTTGATCTCCAGCTTTAATATTAGAGATAGGACGTCTGATTCTTTTACGTGAACTGGTTCTTTAGGACAGTTTGATTCAATGAACCGGTTCACAAAATGATTTACCTAATAACGCATTGATGTCATGTATATACAACAGAGATGTTCACAAGTCATTTTTGGGAAGTCCAAGTCAAGTCTCAAGTCTTAAATTATTAGGCATTGCCTAATTAAATATGTGCGAATTTGCATATATATTTAAAAAAATAAAAACGAAATCTGAGTAGCCTATTAGATAAAGCCAGGTTTAAGATATTTGTTTCATTGTGTTCACATACAGTAATAGATGGGGGGAAATAGATATTTATGTATATCTACTTTTGTTATCCTGTAATCAGATAGCCTTAAATAGATTTTCGCCATATTTTTAGTAAAACAATGTTGTATAAATCAAGCTAGGAATAATATATTTACAAATCCATCTGTAATAGTCTTCATAATAAAACTAGGTACAAGCCTGGACAGTTTGGTGTATTAGGTTTGGTATATCGGTGCTACTGAAGTGGAGATTTCAGACTTGGAGTTTGAGAGAAAAGTCATTTGAGAAAACGCAAAACGGGATCTAAAGATTTCCATCAGGCCAATGAGATCGCTCATTTAGAGTTAAATCCCCCTTTTACTTTCGCGATTGGTTGCTGATTAAAAGGAAATGACCATATTTGGATGTGACAACATTGTACAGGAGAGAGAGAGAGAGAGAGAGAGCTTTCTAACGTTGTCTGTGATGACGGTGCAGATCGGGATGATTTACAATGCCAACTTTTGTTGAATTTATGAGAAATCTACAGACGCAAAGTCCATGGAGACGATTGGATTGTTTCCCCCCGCTGTGGGCGTGGCCTAAATACGCTCTGTCTCATGCACAGTATGACAAAGGGCGGGGGACATGCAGCTTATCATACGCTTCCCCAACGTATGCGCCAATAAAAGAAAATAGAAATACATTAAAATGAATTTAGATTTAAAAAGCAATAATTGCACGAAAACAGGTTGCTGACGCGTCTTTTGGGTCTCAGACTCGAGTCCCCATCTCTGATGTACAATTCTGTTATTAAAGCACACAATATCGTGGATGATTAACATGTCTAAAGCACATAAAGTGAATTAACTAGTCTTTCACATGTGCACATGGCTGTTGGAATAATAAAAAATACAACCAGTGTTTGTAAACAATTTTTTTAAATTATATTTACTGCAATTTACTATTGTCAGGGTCACAGTTTAGGACCTAAGGACCAGATGTTTTGAAGAAAGACCCGGAGTCAGAATTATAATAAATTAAAGTTTTACTGAAGATAGTTTTTCAGTTTCATCAGCAGAATTTCAGCTTCAAGACTCACACAGGAGTTTGTAGGCCGCTCCGCAACACACACACACAGCAGTTATACCCTTCACCAAGGTCTAAGGTACGTCCTTGCTTCAGGTTGCAGTTTCTGATTGGCTAAGAAATAGATAAACGTATTAATTTTCCACACATATGCAGATAGTCGGAAGCATATCTCCATGGATTATGCGGATGACACTCGGACCCTGAAGTTAGGCACGTCGTGACCTTCCAGGTCTCAGATCTGGGTTGCTGGGCGCCAACATGTCCAGAACAACAACTCATTCAATCTCCCATAATGCCTGTGGTTCCTTAGCCTGTAACCGAGAAGACTAACACACACCCCGACACACAGCTTTTCCAAGGTTGGATTCGGCCAGGCTCTAACCATAAACAGGAGAGTCGTCTCAAAACATCGAGATAATGCCTTCTTTCTCTCAAGGATAGCTAGACTTCAGTCTAACTGGAAAATAACCCAGACAGCAAACTGACATTGAATCAACGTGGAAACGACGTCTCTCATGACATCGAAACAACGTTGATTTTGCTCATCGAATTAACGTTGAACCAACGTCAGACGCGGCATTCTTCAAAGCTAAATGAAAATCGAAAATTGGTACTTTCATAACGTTGAAGTTGATTTTCCGTTAGTTTTGAAAGAATGACGCATCTGACGTTGGTTCAACGTTAATTCGATGAGCAAAACAATGTCAGATCAACGTTGTTTCGATGTCATATTTCCACGTTGATTCAATGTCAGTTTGCTATCTGGGAAGGCTTTAACAAAGAAATGGTGCCTTAAACTATTGGCTTCAACGACCTTAACACATTGAAGACCTTTCTCAAACACAAACACAGTCCATATTTCATCTCTGGAAGCTGGGCTAAATGAGCAAGCAGTGTTGTAGTCGAGACCACCTCACTCGAGTCCGAGTCGACACCGAGACCAGAGAGAGTCGAGTCCGAGTCAAGACCGAGTCCATAGAGAGTCGAGTCCGAGACCAGTAAGGGTTGATTACCTAATTTACTTTTATTTACTTAGAGAAATCCTTTTTTTTTAGTTTTTTACTGAATTTACTTAGAGTTTAAAAAATATGATCAGTTTAGGGTAAAAAGGCCACATAGTAGGTGGTGTTAAAAGTAATTTTATTACAATTTTTCATGTGCAGTTGCGCACTAGAAAATCACCAATCACTGGGCGTGTCAATCAATTTAAAGAAATATTTTATTAACATACATTAATAATCATGAAAAAGATTTTGAATTGAACTCGAGTGGACTCGGGAATAATTCCGAGTCCTAAAAAAAAAAATGTTCGAGTACGAGTCAATTCCGAGTCCAAATGGACACGAGTCCATGACAAGACCAAGACCATTAAAATATGGTCTCGAGACCGAGTCCGAGACGAGTCCGAGTCTCGAGTACTACAACACTGTGAGCAAGCATTAGAGAATACATGAAAACAACATTTCAGTAATCACACTGGTAACTACTGTACGTAAAATCTCCACAGAAGTCACTCAACGTATAGGACACACATCGATTAATACCTCGATTATAATCACTCATTACTTATACATCCACCCCTTCACTATAATATAACATGAATAGTAATAAGCTTTAACACAAATAAATGGTGATTCATAAATAACTAATAAATCTGGAAGAAAATTGCACAAGAAATTAAGCAAGCATTTAATAGCATGTAGAAAATATGGGTAACGCTTTACAATAAGGTCTCATTTGTTAACATTAGTAACATCATAACAACATTACACCAATTCAACGGCGATTTCTACACGTGTTCAGTGCTTTAACCCCAGGCTAACAAGCCAAGTGTGTGTAAAAATGTAAAAATCACATCCCTGCACCCTGCCATACGACCCTAAACCGCAATGGGTCGTGTTTGTCTTGCAACCTTTTATGGTGCTGAAACTTTTTGAAGACTCAAAATTCGTGCAGATTTGACTTTGAATTATATTTATGAAAGTCATGTTTTTTTGGGTGCATTTTAAATGTTTGACTGAGAAATGTGAACATGGACTATTTGTATTATTTGCGGAAGTATTCCTTTAAAATTCAGCAATTATTGGACTATGATTAACCATAATCACAGCTTTTCAGAGCATGTGCAAGATGTGTTATGTGTATTTGCATGTTGCATCAAGTCATACTGTAGCACACTGGACGGTTATATACTTAGACATGAGTGTGTTTGTGTGCTCCAGGTTGTTGGAGGAATTGATAGAGAAAGAGAGAGAATATCAGGCCATCCTACAGCAAGTCCTGGAGGAGAGAGAACAAGAGATCAAACTATTGAAGTGTCGATCCGGGCCCGTCGGTGAGTCTGATTTGCGCATTTATACACACACACACACACACACACACACACACACATATAGACACACTCTGTATTCAGAGCTACAGGCTGCAATGAAAATGCCTGCTGGTTAAATATCAGTCTGTCTTTTAGCCTGTTTGTCCCACTGCTGCTTAAATTCCCCAGTGTTCTCTAAAACTGAGGGTATTTTTGCTCTGAGACACACTGTAATATATTTTGAAAGAATAGAAACTCAGGTTCAGCCCAATGTTGTTCACCCTGATGACTCATGACTGTACTGCCATAAACAGTGCAAACCACATCTCAGTGTGGGCCTTAATTAATAGTAGGGCTGTGCAAAAGTTAATTACGATTAATAGCATCCAAAATAAAAGTCTCTGTTTACATAATATATCTGTGTGTGCTGTATATGATTATTTTGTATATATAAATACACACACATGCATGTATATATTTAAGAAAATATGTTATTCATATATAAAATATTTATATTTATATAATATAGATTATGTATTTATAAATATATACAGAATTTAACCGCAAATAATTCTTAAATATATACATGCATGCATAGGTATTTATATATACAAAATAATTACATACAGCACACACAAATATATTATGTAAACACAGACTTTTATTTTGGATGCGATTAATCGCAATTAACTTTTGCACAGCCCTAATTAATAGTTATTATTAATGTTATTTATTGTGCCAATTTTCACAGGAATTCCTTAATTACTGAATCTTTGCCGAGTCCAACGATACCAAACATGCTAGGTTTCGCCTTTTAGTTTGTGTAGTGTTGTGATTTAGCGCATAAAAACGTTTGCCAACATCGAGACGAAACCACTGTTCGGAGACATAGGTTGTTTGCTATACACTAATGCCCAAATTTACCTATTGTAATGGCACTGATCTTAATAGATTCCTTGGGTAATGCCGAAAAATAGATGCATAGATACCAATTTTGTCATAGTCAGCCAAACTTCCTGTCCACCATCTTTATTTTCGTTTTAAAACCAAACTTCTAGACCGTTTGTGCGATTTTCACCAAAATCGAATCATCTCCAAGTTAAGGCATAATGCCAAAATGACTATTCAGGCTTTATCTGTGAAGTGCATTGACATATTGACACCAAAATGCTGCATGTGTCATCATCACCTCACTCTGACCACACTGCATCAGTTTCGTGACTGTGCCACCTATTGGTCAAAAGTGGCAAACCATTAAATCATTTTATTAATGATTATATTAGTGATTTAGCCTAAAATTTAGCCTGCTGCTTTGGTAATCTTTTTCCATGTATTAAATCCCTAATATGTTGTACTGTGTGTTACCGTGTGTTTATGGCAGATGTTCCTGTGCACCTCACGAACACAAATAGTTCATTTGAAGGAGACGAACACCGCGAACTTCTGGACTGGCTGAAACTCCACGGGGCGGATGCAGACTCCATAGAGAGAGTAATACACAGAAAATCTGTTCACTTTGGCATCCGAATATTTTAAAACATCTGGTCCTTCATTATATTGTCTGAAATCAACAGGTAACGGTTTATGTTCTCTCAATATCATAGGTGATAGCCGAAGATTACAGTCTAGATGACATCCTTCGTTATGTCACCAGAGACGACTTGAAGACTTTGAGATTACGGTACGGGAACAACTCTGATATTCTGTAATGTATTCTTATTTTAAAAAGACATAAGCATGCATAGGTTATATTTCACATTAAATTGTTACACGGCCATTCAAATATTTCAGGCCAATGTTTTTGAAAGATGATTCACCAAGGCTGAGTTCATTTAGTCAAAAATACAGCAAACACTATAATATTAAATATTACAGCATTACAATTTACAATAACTGTGTTCAATTTTAATAATTTAAAATGTAATTTATTCCTGTGATCAAACCTTAATTTTCAGCATCAGTCTTCAGCATCACATGATCCTCTAGAAATCGCTCTAATATGATGATTTGCTGCTCTAGAAATGTTGCTTAATGACACGTGAGGCGCGGAAACGCATTGAAAATATAACCTGTTGTTAAATGTAATCTTTTGCAATATAGGCTTCTATAAAACAGTGGAGTGAGTTACTCATCGTTGTTCGGCTTGCTGCAAGTTCCCGATGCTTAGACACATTTTATATTACGTTATCTGAGAAATGAGAAATTCATTTCTGTTTATGCAAACGTGGTCCTCCGGAGACACGCACAACATAATTCCTGTTCACTTTAGGATGGTTGGGTCTAATTGTGTTTTTTCTTGTGTTTGTAGAGGTGGAGTCCTGTGTAAACTGTGGAGCGCCATCTCAGAGCACAGGAAGAAGCCCGGCTGATGCCCGCAGCCACGCACGTGTGCCATCAGCTGTTAAAACACAACCAAATATATAGTGGGATCAATTGAAGTCTTATGTGATTATCCATATCACATGTTGTAAATATGTTTTAACTTTTATATTTGTCTGTGAAATTGCCCTTTTACACGTGACTGTAAATGAGGCGCAGACATTTGATACGTGAACACTGTTACGGCATCTTTATATAGGAAACTTGTTTTTATTTTTTTAGATTTTGGTTACAGAAACATGTCTTGACCTGCCTGAGAACTTTTTCCAGTCCAAATCAGAAAAGACCCTGAAACTACACTGAAAAGTCTGTGCGTTTTATATATTTTTACATGCATCATCATTAATAAGGTGTATTGTCAAGTAACTTTTTTTTTAATCAAAGCTAGTTATATTTGCATATATTCTGAATTACAGGTATGAAGATACACAATAGCCAATCAAACTGAATTGTTTCTCCACGTATTTGGGGTGAGGCATGAATAAACCACCTCTGAAATTGTATATAAACTCCTTTTAGAGCTACATTCCTGAGATTATATGTAAACTATATCCAGACGCACAGAGAATATATCACAAATGTGTATGTAAGTCTATTTATTCAGCACAAAGCTCTAGCAATTCTGTGAAAATACCATTTTAAGTGTAACCGTTGTAACAGTTTCTAGTCATATCATAAAACATAATATAAACACACACACACACACCTATGGCTATGTGATGTGACAATCATGTAATGGATACGTTTGATATCTGTGGTAAATGTTTGCATGATCAGTGTTTGGTTTCATTTTGTGCAAATTGGAATTTCACTTTTGGATTAAATAAAACGTTTGAGAAAAAATCGTCATAATTGCCAGCTAATACAGTTAAAACGTAAGTGTTATTACATTATTTGCTTGGTGTCATGGTCATTACTGATTGCCCTCCCCAGTTTTTTTTTCTTTGGTGGAACACTAATACATTTTTTTTAAAGAACGATGGGGTTCAAAAAACATTGACCATTGACTATCATTGTAGATAAAAAATGTGTTCCACTGAAGAAATTCAATCATATAGTTTTGTAATGACATGAGGGTGAGTAAACATCAGCAGACCTTTCATTGTTGGGTGAGCTATTCCATTATTGCTCAGTCATTAGTGTTTACAGAGCGGCCTTTTGATGGCCATCCTTACTGGTGCATGTTAACATCAAATGATGTACTGTTTGGCCCTGATGTCAAGTATAATTCAGGAAAAATGTCTCAAATTTTTGTCTTTTCAACCCAAGTACCACATCTGATTAAATCAGACCATCTAGTCGCGTCTGTGTTCGTCTTTTTGTACATTTGCTTCAAACTAAGAGTAAATAGGGTGGCATGTTAAGGGAATCGATTGGATGGTAAAAACTTTATAATAACAAGCACCAATTAATCATAAACAATGAACCAGGGACATGTTTTAAAAGTAAACGGGGTCAATTTTGTTATTATGCTGACTAAATGCTAGGGGGTCCGGGGATATGATCCCCCAGGAAATTTTTTTGAAAAATAACCATTAAATGACACTTTCTGGAGAGTTTTGTGCAAAGAAATGGAAAATTGAGGCTTACCTGATATGTGAAAAACTGCAAGGTTAAGAGCATATACTTTGCATTGTTGTATCAACATGTATTAGGGCATTTAGCATTTACATTACTGTTAATCAGTCATGTACTGATTAACTCAAATTAATGGTTGATTTGATTTCCATTAACTATAAAATACTATAAAATCAATCTATCCCTTGTGGGAAGGTTGCTTGGTAGCTAAAAGTAGGTCTAGCAATTATATTTCAAGTTTTTCACACAGATCAAACACAAATATGCTGACTGAATAGATTGCTAGTTTATTTTGAGTAGCCAGCTAGCAGTTCTCTTGGCAGTTTGCTGATAATCCGGTGTCTGAAATAAATGCTCAAAACATCTCCTGAGAAAAATACCAACCAAGTCTTGGTTATTTAATTTTGGTTTAGTGTTATTTTCCTTACCTTGTCATTCAAGGCCAGGGCACTTTGTACATTTCTGGAACTTCTGGAACTACATTTATCCGTGTCACCTAGATGCGCATGCGCGAGCGGTGCGCGATGCCACGATCATGGTCGACTGATAATGGCTATACGCCCATGTTAGTTACTAACCCATAAATTTACATCAACTCTCCCTCTGGAATATGCAAAAAAGGGAGCATGGCCATATTTCTGCGGCTATGTCGAAGAGGAAGAGTTATAGTGGAGAGCTGTTGTCGAAAGTGTGTTATTTGTGAAGACAGCTTCCAGAATCTCCACGAATTCAGTGATTCAACAAGGTTACTAAAACATGAAGCAGTTCCAGCTTTAAAACCAGAGGCTGCAGTTGTTGGGCCACAACCTGTAAGTAAGACTTAATCATTTAAAATGTATTTGCATGTATAATCTCAGGCGTAAGGACGTAAACAAATGCCAGCGCTGGCTTTAGTAGCCATTTAGTTATGTCTATGACATTCGCGTACAAACATTTTGGACCTGAATTTATAATTATGTACTATTTTTGTATATTTTGTATGTATATTTTTGACGTAATTGTTTATTTGATCAAGAACTTAATGCCAATGCTGTTTGTTTATAGTACCCAGTTTGATTATTTTGTGTGTAAGACAAACGTGTATAAAGTTCAAATAATTATATGTAATCACAGCAAACTTCAGCTGCTGTTATAGCTATTAGTGAAAGATTTTATGTTCAAAAAAAGCGTTTGTAATTAAAAGGTTGTTATAAGGCCGTTACATAGTCAACGCATCGGTACGCATACGCGTCCGCAAGGCTATGCGTCGCTAGCTTTGGCCGCCATTATTCTCAAGGTCGGACATCCGGGACTTTTAGGTCCGTTACATAGTCAACGCATCGGTACGCATACGCGTCCGCATGGCTATGCATCGCTACGCTTTGGCCGCCATTATGCGTCGATGCGTAGCTAGCCAAATGTGTCGTCCTAGTAGTTTTTGATACGCGACGCACTGATGCACGCAATGGGCTCTATGCACGGCGGTATTTCCGGTGAAACATTAGGGATGCTCGATAACTTCCGCCGATCGTAGAGTCCAATGCAATACTGAGAATTTATATTGAATTTTATACTCCATGGTTATACTAAAGAAACGTTAGTCACAAAAACAGATAAAACAGACACCCCTCGTTGTGTTTATGCTTCTTTTTAAAATTATATTAAATAAATATAACTATATATAAAATTACATCTAAACGTATGTACGTTTCATTTCAAAGACTGGAGGACAGTAAATTTTGAAGACTCTGCCATAATCCCGTTTTCCTCCACAACCGGAAATGGACGACCATCCTTGCGTCAAATGCGGAATTTATGCGTGCATATAGCCCATACTATGCGTTATCGGTGGGGGCGACATTGCAAGAATTGTACATTTATTCAAATATATCATGTTAACAGAAGAAGAAGGTTTGAATACAATGGCGGTCGAGGAGGAAAAATTATACGAGCTTATAAGCGTTCATCCGCATTTATACGACAGTTCATCACAATTAGTACACTCAAATAAAATTGCGATGAAAAATGCCTGGAGAGAGGTTGCAATCGCGATGGGAAAGACAGAATCAGGTGAAAACGGACTGGAAAAGTGCCCGTGACAAATTTACCAGCCTGGTTATATGAATTAATGGTTTATGGATATGAATTAATTAATTAAAATACCAAATTAGTTAAAATGTGTAATGGTTTTTACATAATTTAAAAAATACCAAATTATGGTTTTCACATAATACCAAAATAAGTTAAAATGTGTAAAGTGTTAAATAATAATAAAAAACTCATGCTTCAAATCGAACTTTTATCAATTTATTTGTCAGTGCTACCCAATCGTAGCACACTGTACTGGTGGGGAAACACGCCAGCATCTGATAAAAAAGAAATCAGCCAGCTGCTCCCTTACAAGTGCCGCTCTCCGGGAGGGTCTGCTGCTGCCAACCGAAAACCGTGGTCCGGCGACCATGTTCTGGTCCCCCACAACTTGCTGCCTCCAGTCTCCAGGCTGGACCTCTCCGGTGTCAGACGTCGCATCCACAAAGGCGGCGGGCATGTATCTGGCACGTTCAGTGGATGCCAGAAAGTTGTGGAGAGCCACGCACGCCTTCACGAGCTTCACCGCTTTTTCAGGTTTGCAGTGAAAAATCTACTACCCCCTGTTGCGTGACCGGTGTATTGCATTTTACGCATCGCCCGTGACGCTTGCATCTGCTTTTACACTATGAAAGGGAGAGCGTCGCTCGCGTTGCTTGCTCACGTAGCTCGCGTTGACTATGTAACGGCCCTTTGGCATGTTTGGCCTGAATTTCTGTTGCATTTCCACTGTTCTGACCAGCAGGGGTCACCAGCGTGTGGCACTTCAACAGTGAATCATTTTGCAAAGCTTTGAATCAATTGAACCGAGTGCTTCACAAAATAATTCACTGTTGAAGCGTGCGAAGCGCCACACCTGGTGACCTGCTGGTCAGAACAGTGGAAATGCAACAAAAACTCAGGCCAAACACTTTTATAAGCCAATTGCCAACACTTTCTGGAAAGTGCCTTTTAAGAAACTAACCATACTTTTGTGGGTTGCCTTATTAGCAGTTTCCACGGATAATCGAACCCCAGTCTTACACGTGACAGGCGAGACTTCAAAACGATTTCCACGACGCATGCGCGAGAATTGCGATCTCCTTCAACTACCTCAGTTCAGTTCTCTCGCATGCGTCGTGGAAATCTAAGGAAGTCTCGTTTCAGGCCAACAAGGAAGAAAAGGAATAGTCGAATAAAGTCGTTATTTTTGTTTGTTTTTTCGCACAAAAAGTATTCTCGTCGCTTGATAAACTTATAGTTGAGCCACGGTAGTCACTAGTCACACGGAATATTTAAACATTTTCTTCATTGACTTTCTGGGCTGTCAAGAGGCAGTCCCTTAGGCAGTCTATGTGGTAGTGATACAGCTCTCAAATTTAATCAAAAATATCTTTATTTGTGTTCCGAAGACGAACGAAGGTCTTACGGGGTTGGTACAGCATGGGGGCGAGTAATTAATGACTTAATTTTCATTTTTGGGTGAACTAACCCTTTAAGTTTATATTTTGTTCGGTTGCTGTATATGGGTTATACCTGCCAGATGAACAAAGAAAAGAGTGTTGTGATGGTGTTTGTTAAATTATAACATTCATCATATGAACTAAATGTTGAGATTTATGCTATTAGTTACAGTATGAATGTGTTTCTGCATGAATGTTTAGAATATGAGATATAATATAAAGGATTTCTTAAAATTTGTTAAAAAAAAATCTTTCCCTAAGGCACATACAGACGTCAAGACTCAGTCAACATCTCAATTATGATGACGAGCAGAATATTCAATTAAGAAAAGTAAATTACATTGACAATTCAGATCATAATTTATTCATACCGCAATGCATGATGGGAGCCATTTTTGAGTTGTGATTGGTGGCAACAAGGATTAATTTTTTCACCACGATTGAGATACACAGGCTGATTATTGATGTCTGTGTTTCTAAATAAAGAAGAAAGTGATTTGATCAAAATAATTTTTTAACAATTTTTTGGACTACAAGAAAAACACAATTATCATATGCTGTAGAACCACTAAACTGTTGCTAATAAGTTAAATTAGATCATCTAAATATGTTTACCAACATTATCAACACTATCAGATCATGCTTGTCTATGTTCATTTAAACGTTATAAATCAATAACAGCAGACAAACAAAGTTTAAAGTGAAAGTTTAAGGGTCAAGAGCCCAACTAAAGCAAACACTGATCTCCATAATGGTGGCTTACAATTTGTGATTTTCTCCTTCGGTGATTCTGCTTGTGATCATCAGGTGTCTTCAATAATGCTCAATCATCACTAAATTAATCACTTAATTATCTCATTAACTTTAACACCCTTGAGTGTTAATTCAACACTCACATCGTCCATCTGAAAGCATGTGAAGGTGATTTACTACTAATCAAGGAACCGGCTTTACTGATTAAGCCTAGTTCACACTACGTGATTTTAAGCCCGATTTAAGCCCGATTTGCAAATCGTTGAGTCGCCGACAAGTCAGGGTGTTATCGCGTGCAAATCGCGGGCGATTAGCGGACGATTAACGCTCGCCAATCAGTTAGTGTGAAAGAGCCAACAACGCATCAAAGACAGCTCGCAGACAGCTCGCAGACAGGTCACCGAGCTCAGAAAAATATCTAGCATGCTAGATATCTCGCGCAGTCGCGCGACTCAATCTCAGTGATGTCATGAGTACAGCCAATCATAGCAACGCATGGGTTGAGGACACCAGGTAAATCTTACTTTTTCTTTTTTGCATTTTTTTTTTCTCAGAGCATATCGTCGAGCAAACAGTGTGCAGCACTAGTTTCTGTCTGACGTCCATATTCGCGTGTTGTGTTCTTCTCTGCAGTTTCGCGTCATTTCTGGTTCGTTTTATTGCGTGGTTTTTCGTTACAAAACATGGTTTCTAGACCAGATAGAATCGTGTTGTTGTCAACTCGTTATTTGTTTGAGTATTTTCAGGATTTAGACCGTATTATAGTACTGAAACAGCTCTCATTGAGTCACAAATGATATGCTCTTATCATCCGATCGTGGTTGTATCTCTATATAGTGCGTTGTTAACTCGTGTAGTGAGTTACCTCCTGTTGTGGATCAATCACGTTGTGTTGTGTGGTGTGAACAGCTAAACAACTTGAACACTCATGATTTCACTGAGAGCAAGTCATGTAGTGTGAACTGCACAGTTCAGCCCGACATTTTAAAATCATGTAGTGTGAACTAGGCTTTAGATGTGCATAACAATATTGTGCGATTAATCGTGCAGCCCTACTGTCCACTATAACTGATAGTGCTGTGTCTCAGAGCGGTAGGGCACTGTATACTCGACCGTTGAGAAGTCACTTAATTCTGAATATGCTTTCCATTATGGGAGTTTTTATTATTTAAGCCCTTTATTTTGGCCAAGGGGGGCCGGAAGAGGAGCTCTCCCTCTCCTATGCACCTGCAATCCAATAACCATTGCAGGATTTGTGCAGGCCCCATCGACCCGCCCGACACCTATGGGTACTGAGTGAGCCTGCCTGGGCCTGGCCCTCGCCGAGGCGGCCTTCTTGGACTCCATATGCACTGCACCGACCTGCCGGTGTGCACTTGAGAAGCAGGTGGGATGTGCTGGACTCGACGTGGAATGCCCCGGATGAGCCTACCTAGAGTAAGTTGGATTCCTGGTATCTCCAGTTGAGCCACTTGGCTGCTTCGAGAAGGAGGACTCTGTTCTTCCACGCTGTCCACAAGCACATGGTGGGGTCGTAGTCTGCAACCCAATCCGCGCGTGTGCACACTGCCACCCAGGCCGTCTTCTCCCTGTGTTGCGGGGCGGAAGCCCACAGCTATATGCGCATCCCCCCCAGTCAATGAGACCGTCACCGTGCACCTGTGTCCACCCTTTAGTTTCTGGGCGCGGATCTCAGCCTGCAGTCCATGCCGTGCAAGTTCACGGTTCATGGTTCAAAGCCTATGCTTCAGCTGGTGAAGCAGCATCCGCTCTGTATTTTATGAAAGGACTGTGGACTTTGCGCTCATGGTTACAAACCACTCTGCCGAGGCCATTGGCCACTTCATGAGGTTCATGGTCATCCTTAACAGGTACCTGTATTTAACCCTGGCTGACTTGAAGATACGGACTGCGAGGCACTCTTAAATGCTCCAATCACTCCCTCTGGTCTCTTTGGTGACGCCTGAGCGTTTTTCTGAGGCGCAGAAGTGCACAAAGGCTATGAGTCACATGATGCCCCGTTGCTCGTTCCAGCCCTCGTCAAGGTCTCGCTCTTCGTCGGCTACCCTTACGGTGGGATTTAATACATACGCCCATGCATTTTATACTGCTCGCGAGCCTGTCAGAATTTACATACTTCGCAACAGTTGGCCAGCTGTTCCAAGTTGGCATAAACCTAAACGATTTCAATAAAAGTGGAGAAGGGAGGATTTCCCACAGCGTCATAGCTGACGCAATGTTGAAATTACCACTCTCGAATGGGAACTCAAGATTTTCAGGAACTTCCTGGAAGCTAAATGAACAAAACCTTCATCTCCTTGGCTTGCAGGTGGATTCCTCTATAGGAGAGGGAGAGCTCCTCTTCCTGCCCCCCTTGGCCAAAATAAAAGGATTAAATGACAATAACTCCCATGCATGTGCAGTATAAAGTATAAAGTGACTTCTCAACAGTTGAGTATACAAAACAGTGCCAGAGACACAGGAGTAAGAGCCAGTCCTCGTTAGTATAGTGGACAGTATCTCCGCCTGTCACGCGGAAGACCGGGGTTCGATTCCCCGACGGGGAGGCTTTTTCTTTATGAAGGCCAAACATTGCATTAGCTCAGGCTTTATCGTGGAAGCTGCTGATAAAGCGACCCAGAAAAGTAAGGTTAGTTTCTCGAAAAGTACTTTCAAGTAAGTGTTTGCAATTGGTTTGTAAAAGGTTGTTTTAGGCATGTTTGGCCTGAGTTTCTGTTGCATTTCTACTTTTCTGACCAGCAGGGGTCACCAGCAAATGCTTTCTTAAAATCTTTCAAATGCATTTAACAAATCATCTAATACCATTAAATAGGAAGTGTCTGTATAAAATAAATTGTAGCCAATTAAATCATTGAGCTTGTTTAATGGAGAAATTGATAGGTCAGTTAAATAGAGTTTCTTAACTAAACCACTTCCTTTTTATTATACAAATTGTGTCATTAATTAAACCATCACAAATAAAACCCTTGGTATTAAACAAAGATCTTAAAAAGATAACGTAAACTGGTAACACTTTACAATAAAGTTTAATCTGTTAACATAAAATTTACTAACATTAACTAGCAATGAGCAATACATTTGTTACGGTATTTATTAATCTTTGTTACATTAGGCTAGTTAATAAAAAATACAGTGGCTTTTGTTCATGTTAGATCACAATGAGTGCATTAACCAATGTTATCGAATACAACATTTGATATGAATAATGTTAGGAAATGAAGATTAATAAATGCTGTAGATGTATTGTTCATTCTTAGTTTATATTAATTAATGTAGCTAACTAATGTTAACAAATTAAAGTGTTTCCCATAAACTAATGATTTTATAGCTTAAGATGTAAACACTGGGCCAGAAGCACTTCCTGTTTCAGTTTTTTAACACTACATAAAAGCTGGGATAAAATACAACCAACAGAACATTTAAAACTGAATCAAAAAGTTAAACAAACATCTTTAAGATGTTTTCTTTACATTTGAAATAAAGAAAACAGTTACAAACTGAAACAGGAAGTGCTTCTGGACCAGTGTTGTTAACATCTTGTGAAATGGTCTGGTGACCCCTGCTGGTCAGAACAGTGGAAATGCAACAAAAACTCAGGCCAAACATGCCTAAAAAAATCCTTTCATAAACCAATTGCCAACACTTCTTGAAAGTACTTTTTACGATACTTACCTTACTTTTCTGGGTCGCTTTATCAGAAGTTTCCACAGTAAAGCCTGAGCTTGTACAAGGTGTTTGGCCTTCACAAATAAAAGCCTCCCCGTCGGGGAATCGAACCCGGTCCGCGCGGGAGCCGAAAATGGTTAAGCTTAACTTCCCTTAACTTTTCCCATTCATTCTCTATGGTAGTGCTTAACACTACGGATGCAATCTACTTTTGGCCACACGTAGACTTCCCGGCGCTGTTTCGCTTTTCCGTGGCGGGGAATTTAAAAAGCGAAGCGTCATCTGTCAACCCGTTTTATTACCGGAGAGATATTTGTTTACCGACTTGTCAGCAAACTTGTTTCGTTTTGTCTAAACTACCTGCAGACAGACTTTAACTCAGGTGAGTGCATATACTTTATTATTCAAATATTTTATCATTTAAATTGCATGTATTGTCATGTAATCGTATTGTTATCGTGTTGAATGGATTGTGACGATAAGAAACAGCTATTTTATAAGAGTATCTTTGTTTGTAAAGGTGAATGTTTCATCATAATCTCTAACTATGTTTAAAATATAAGTTAACATTGCAGAAAGATGTAATGTGCAGTAGTATGGAGGACCAAACCTGCAGTTAAAAATGAATGAATGAATAAATAAATAAATGAATGAATGAATAAATAAATAAATAAATAAAATTAAATGTGATAATAGGAAAATACATAAAGGAATAAACGACTTGATAAAATAATTATGATAAGATTTTAATCAAATATATTTTTGTATAATTTCCCCCAAATATATCATTTTTTGCTTTTATATTTTAATGTATTTGTATTCGTTTTAATTGTATTTATTTATTATTTTATTTCTTTGTTCAGTTTATTCTTATATTTATTTATGCATTCATTTAATTATATATTTATTTTATATAATATATATATTTATATATTATTAATATATTATATTAATATATATATTTATTTATTCCAATTTGTTTTTATTTCCAGATATATTTGTTTTAACCTTTATTTATTTAAATTTTCTTTCTTTAGTTTTATATCTATTTTTACAGTATTTCATT
This sequence comes from Pimephales promelas, assembly GCF_988280905.1. Lineage (NCBI taxonomy): Eukaryota > Metazoa > Chordata > Actinopteri > Cypriniformes > Leuciscidae > Pimephales > Pimephales promelas. Next base: position 1,530,750 of record NC_142781.1, read on the forward strand.
TATTGATGTGCATGATAATTAGGTTGGTTGGTCTTGCTTACCAAATATAAATATTAATTAACACATAAATAAAAGCAGAAAGGGAAGGGAAAAAAATACAAAAATGATTTTGATTAAGAATAAATCATATTTATTTTATCAAGTCATTTATTCCTTTATTTATTTTCCTATTATCAAATGTATCTTTTTTTTTTACTTATTAATGTTTAATTTCTGCAGGTTTGGTCCTCCTATATTGCAATTAATATCACACACACATATTACATTTAAATTATGAACAAATAGATATATGTGTGCAATTTAATAGTACAATTTAACATTTTTAATTAGTTAAACTTGTTAACTTTTTATATATACATGCATACATTTCTGCATATATATTTTTATATTTTTTTATTTTATTTATTTTATAGTAATGGAGGAGGAAGAAGAACTGGAAAGTTTTTCTCCAACAAAATATCTCACACAGCTGAGTAAGTAAATCAAGTATCTTGTCATGTGTGTTATATATACCCATGTCAAATTCTTATAAAATTGGAATAAAAATTGAACATACTGGAGAGAAACCATTCAAATTATAATGCGTAATTTTTAGGCTCATCTGCAGCCACAGGATCCACAGTCTTATTTACAACAGGTTACTTTACACATCCATTTTTGAGGCTTATTCAATTACATACTTATCCTCCATGTTCTTTTGTTCTAACTACTGTTAAGGTTTGAATATACCAGTGGTGAAGGTGGGTGCACTTCATGAATTGTATGCATGCTAAACTGTTATTTGTTGTGGAAAAAATTGACTATTTACTTACAAGCATTTGAACATTATCAGAATGTGCATTACTAGAACAAATAACAAAATAAATAGAATAAAAGAATAAATAATGATTAGTCATTTAATGTAGTCAAGACAATCAAATACATATGTACATTCAGTTTTTAATTTCCTCCCTGTGCTTTTCCTTGCAGCTCCTCCAACAACATCGGCTTTGCACCATCTCACGCAGCACAATCAGCCTCTACACCTGCACCAATGCTGTCTGCACTCACTGAAACCCCTGTTCCCAGCTACTTGAACACAAAAGTAAAGACGTGCATTACACACGTGTATTAAATGTGTTATTCACGCATATACAATATTATACATATTAATGCACTTTTAATATATATATACAGTGGTGTGAATAAGTGTTTGCCCCCATGCTAAAGTTGCCTAAAAAGAGGAATAAAAATAATCTTTTTGATATTGATCTTAATGCCTTAATTAGAAAAATGAGGAAAACTCCAACCTTTAAGGACACAAATTTTCTTTGTGAATGAATAATGTATCATAAATAAATAAATGTTTTTCCTCAAAATACAGGGTGCATAAGTCAGGGCACCCCTATGTTAAATTCCCATAGAGTCAGGCTGATTTTTATTTTTAAAAGCCAGTTATTTAATGGATCCAGGATAATATGCATCCTGATAAAGTTCCCTTGGCCTTTGGAATTAAAATATCCCCACATCATCACACACCTTCCACCACACCTAGAGATTGGCATGGGGTAGTACTTACCATAAGATCATCTTTCAATGCAAATCAAACCAGCTATTAGGCTAACTGAAGTAAAACCATGCAAACACTTATTCACACCACTGTATATATATATATATATATATATATATATATATATATATATATATGGATGTTCATTAAAATTACAAAAGTATTGTATTTTATTGCATTGCATTGTATTTTTTAAGTTCATTTATTGACTAGCATTATTTTATCTTGCTCAGATTTGAAAAAACACTAAATATTAAGTATTGTTACTATTAAACACTGTACATAATTATTTACTTTTAAAAATGTTCTTGTTTTTTTTTTTTCATTTTCTCCACAGCCATATTATTATTGCTGTTATTTAATCTATAATTTAAAATTGTTAAATTTCTTTCCATTGTCCATTAAAATCAAACAGTTTAGTCCTTGTTTGCATTGCAATTTGGTGTGTTTTTAAAGTTAATTTTATTGACTTGCATTATTTTATCTTGGTCAGATGTGTAAACTTAATAACTGTTAATTAAACATTGTACATAATTATTTGTTATTTTTTTAAATCTTGTTTTTTCCCCAGCTTTATGTTGTTATTATTATTGTTATTATTCATGTTATTGTTTTTTAATCTATAAGTATTTAATACAGTACCTTTTTCAGTTTTACATAATAATATGTATATTATTGTATTATAAATAAAATGATAAACTTACTATTTGGTGTTTACTGGTTGTTTTTCATATATATATATTGGATTTTTGTGCATAGTTAAAGAAATATAATGTGAAAATCTCTCTAAAAAAAAAATAAAGGTATAAAACATTATCAAAATGTTCTTTACAATTATTCACATTCAAATATTTTCTATATTAAAAGAGAACTATACCCTATTATAATTTAAATGTTTATTGAGATAATTGGACATTTCGTACATCCTACACAAAAACAAATCTTAAAAGTTTTATTCTATTTTCAGAAAAAATTTAGTTTATTATATGTAAATCGTACTTGACATGAATTTGTAATCATTTTTTAATCTAGATACAATATATGATATTTGTGGTCGAGACGGGACTCGAACCTATGATTTTGTGTATTTTTTCTGGCCCGCCTCCCTGAAATTTCCTGCGTTCCTATTGGCTGGCAGCGCTCTACACCTACGCGCGACTGGCCCCCGCGTGACAGGCGGAGATACTGTCCACTATACTAACGAGGACTGGCTCTTACTACTGCACTGTTTTGTATGTTCAACCATTGAGAAGTCACTTCATACTGAATATGCTTTCCATTATGGGAGTTATTGTTATTTAATCCTTTTATTTTGGCCAAGGGGGCCAGGAAGAGGAGCTCTCCCTCTCCTATGGAGGAATCCACCTGCAATCCAAGGAGATGAAGGTTTTGTTCATTTAGCTTCCAGGAAGTTCATAAAAATCTTGAGTTCCCTTTCGAGAGCGGTAACTTCAACACTGCGTCAGTTGTGACGCTGCGGGAACTCCTCCCTTCTCCACTTTGTTGAAATATTATAGGCTTACGCCAGCTTGGAATATGAGACCTATGAGTACTGAGTGAGCCTGCCTGGGCCTGGGCCTCGTCGAGGCGGCCTTCTTGGACTCCAAATGCATGCACTGCGCCGACCTGCCGGTGCACACTTGAGGAACTCACAGCAAGACACAAAACATCCCCTGCTTTTGAACAAACACAAGTAGCTCTGTTGTGAGCAGAGCGTACAAAATCCCAGAAATTCACAAATGTTCCCTCCACGGAAATTTTTAGTAAAAGGCAAACGATTTATGCGTGGATTTCTAGAACGTCTCCAGTTACTATAGTAACTTCGCTTTCCTGAGAGGCGGGAACGAGACATTGTCTCAGCAATGACGCTCCTCCCTTCTCCACTTTTATTGAAATCTTATAGGTTTATGCCGGCTTGGAACAGCTGGCCAATTTTTGCAAAGTATGCAAATTCTGAAAGGCTCACGAGCAGTATAAAATGCACGGGCATGACAATTGGGTCAGAATCACGACTAAACGCTTGCACAGCTAGTCGAACAGCAAACACGACGGCTAACCCAATATATCATTCCGGCCTCTCAGGGAACCGAGGTTACGATAGTAACCGGAGACGTTCCCTTTTGAGAGCAGTAACTAAAACATTGTGTCAGGTATGGCACTGCGGGGACTGTATTAAATCCGCTGTGAGAGTAGTGAAGATAAGGCCAGAGAAAGTGAGGCCAAGCTACACCAGCCATGAGAGAGAAAGACAGTCAGCCAATGAGTGTTCGCATCTGATAGGCGAAGTTAGATCAATGAAACATCAGCTCCGACCCATTAAACTTTGCATATTCAACACAATGAAAGCGAAGGCTGCACTGAAACTAGGGCAGACACAACACAATAAGCTCTCAATGCATGAAAGAAAAACACAGTGTCAACAGCGGTAGCGTAACAACTGTTTTAACATTAGCAGCAGGTCCAGGGACGCATTAAGGGCCAATCCCAATTCTACCCCTTACCCCTTCCCTTTCCCCTAGCCCTACCCCTTCGCCTTCCCCTTGACCCTTGAAACAGAGTGGCAATGCGTAGGGGTGAAAATATTCCCCTAAGAAATGGGACACCACTACGCCTCCGTTAAACGTCATTATAAGTCGTCGCTAGCGCCTACGTCACAGGATATGCGCCGATATTTATCACAACTTCCAAGATCCCGCCGACAGCTGCAGTTATCTCAGTCGCGTGGGTTACAGCTATTTTCTTGCATCTTGTGAAGTTCGCAGGAAACAACGGAGACGACGAAAATATGTTGCGGGACTATCGTTAGCAAACTACAGTAATTTTAGCGATTTTTTTACAAACGTTTCTTTGAAGAAACTGACCGTAAATATGAACAAAATATTGAATGTAACATAAAGCAAATCATTATTTGTCATTATAATACTTATTAAAGCCACAAATACTTAAATTTATGGGTCTCCTTTGTCGCTTGGGCAGCCAGCCTGGGTTAGCCGTGACACTTCTCATACCCCTTCGTTTGAAGTGTGCTCCCGGAAAATCTTCGTTTGAAGGGCTATCTGGCCCTTCACCCTAGCCCTCCCCCTCCAACCAAAAGAGAATTGGGACAGCCCTACCCCTTCACGTGGACGCGCAAAACGGAGGGGAAGGGGAAAGTGAAGGGGTAAGGGGTAGAATTGGGATTGGCCCTAAGAGCTCACTGGGCCCCGGGGCTATGAGTTACTGCAGTGTACTTTAGGTCACCAACTACATGAGCTAAATGTTATATCATTATATGAGTCATTTTATCTATCTATGTTTCGCAGTCAAGTTATATTACTTTTAATAAGATTGTTTATCATATCAATATGTAATCCCACTAAAATTTCATAATTTACTCATACAGCATTCACACAAGCATTGCAAACGTTGCCGTCAGGAACAGGGGGGACATGATGCAGAACACTGCGGAGCCTCCACCGAACTCTCTCGGATGGTCAGTCAGGACGGAGGCTGCGTGCCATAGCGGCTCGGGCTTCTCCTCGGTCCGTGATGCTTCCTTCCCGGTCCCGTCCACTGCCTATGGTAAACATACAGCTCAGGGTGAGGAGTAGCAGCGGATCCTGGGGGGGGCGAGGTGCCGACGAAGAGTGAGACCTTGACGAGGACTGGAACGAGCAACTTGCGGCTGGAACTTGCGCCTCAGAGAAACGCTCAGTAACTGACACCACGGCGTCACCAAGCAGTCCGCAGTCCGTATCTTCAGGTCAGCTAGGGTTAACTACAGGTACCTGTTAAGGACGACCATTAAGCCCATGATGTCAACCACTTTAGGCAGAGTGGTTTGTAACCATGAGTGTGAAGTCCGTTGCCGTGCGCAGGTCTTTCACGAAATGCAGAGAGCTGCACTAGCTGAAGCATAGGCTTTGTCAGACAGATGAACCGTGAACTTGCACGGCATGGACTGCAGGCTGAGATCCGTGCCCAGAAACTAAAGGATGGGATCAGGTGCACGGTGACGGTCTCATTGACTGGAGGGCATATAGCTATTAGCTTCCGCCCCGTAACACAGGGAGAAGACGGCCATGCACACAGATTGGGGTGCTGATTACGACCCCACCACATGCTCGTGGACATCATGGAAGAATGAGTCCTCCTTCTCAGCCTGACTGGAGATACCAGCAATCCAACTTACTCTAGGTAGGCTCGAGTCCAGCACATCCACGAAAAGGACCGGTGGAACATGGCGACAGTAGAGGATGACAGCCCCAGGCCTCATTTCTGGGTGGGGGAGGGCCCACCAGCGGCTCGCTGGCGGCAGTGGGTCTTGTAATAGCATAAGCAAAAACCCTAATGGTTCTTAAGTGCACACCGGCAGGTCGGTGCAGTGCATGTGGAGTCCAAGAAGGCCGCCAAGAAGGCCGGCTCACTCAGTACTCATAGGTGTCGGGCGGGTCGATGGGGCCCACACAAATCTTGCAAAGGTTAGCCATCGGATACGAGGAAGAAAAGGAAACTAGTCCTCAGGTGCAACTTCAAAAATGACAGCGTGAAGAAAGAGATTCTGACACAATTGTCGCTCCCATACATTTTATACGTCCCTGAGCCTGTCAGTATTTGCATACTTCACAACAGTTGGCCAGCTGTTCCAAGCTGGCATAAACCTATACGATTTCAACAAAAGCGGAGAAGGGAGGAGTTCCCACAATGTTGAAGTTACCGCTCTCGAATGGGAACTCAAGATTTTTAGGAACTTCCTGGACGCTAAATGAACAAACTCTTCATCTCCTTGGATTGCAGGTGGATTCCTCTATAGGAGAGGGAGAGCTCCTCTTCCTGCCCCCCTTGGCCAAAATAAAAGGATTAAATAACAATCACTCCCATAATGGAAAGCATATTTAGTATGAAGTGACTTATCAAAGCAGTGCAGAGACATAGCTTCATCGGCCAGTCCTCGTTAGTATAGTGGACAGTATCTCCGCCTGTCACGCGGAAGACCGGGGTTCGATTCCCCGACGGGGAGGCTTTTTCTTTATGAAGGCCAAACACCTTGTACAAGCTCAGACTTTACCGTGGAAGCTGCTGATAAAGCGACCCAGAAAAATATAGTTTCTTGAAAAATAATTTCAAGCTAGTGTTGGCAATTGGTTTGTAAAAGGTTGTTTTAAGCATGTTTGGCCTGAGTTTTTGTTGCACTTCCACTGTTATGACCAGCAGGGGTCACCAGCGTGTGGTGCTTCGAACGCTTCAACAGTGAATCATTTTGCCGTTCAATTGATTCAAAGCTTTGAAAAGCTTTGTTTGTGTGAATCAAAGTGAATCTATCAGCGAATCAAAATGATTCACTGTTTCGAAGCGTTCAAAACGCCACACGCTGGTGACCCCTGCTGGTCAGAACAGTGGAAATGCAACAGAAACTCAGGCCAAACATCCATTTATTGGAAGTAAAATCTTTCACATGCATTTAATGAATCATCTAATACCATTAAATCATTGGGCTTGTTATTATTAACTAAAACTGTTCGTTTTTATTATACAAATGCATCATTAAAAATATCTAAAAATGATTTTAAAACAATCACAAATAAACCCCTCGGTATTAAACAAACATCTTAAAAAGATAACATGAACTGGTAACACTTTACAATAAGGTTTAATCTGTTAACATTAATGTACTAACATTAACTAGCAATGAGCAATGCATTTGTTACGGTATTTATTAATCTTTGTTATATTAGTTAATAAAAATACAGTGGTTCAACGTTTGTTCATGTTGGATACTAATGTTAACAAATACAACATTTTATTTGAATAATGTTTTCAAATATTAACTAAGATGAATAAATGCTGTGGAAGTATTACTCATTCTTAGTTCATATTAAGTAAAAACTGATAGCCTATTTGTTGGAGGTTTTCATGTAGGCTGTGAGAAATTGAACTTATAGGTTGATATACAAATCATAAACCATACTTTAAATAAACAATGATGATTTTTTTTTTGGATTGAAACAATGGCTAAAAAATTAACAACATTGCTCACATGTATACTATAGCATACTACTAATAACTTCTGATTCTGATACTTGATGTTTCTTTTACTTCCTGATTCTGATCACTTATTTATTTATTTTTCTATTTTTTTCTAGTTATTTTACTTTCTTTTAAAAGCCCACCTGTGGACAGGTGATGAAAATTAGCATGTATTCTATAATCACTAGAAAACAAATGCATATGGTCTGTCTCTGTCCAATGTAATTGTATGTCCATGTCAAATAAAGAGACATTCATTCATTCATTTTAAAATCTGGAAGGGTTTTGTCAACTAAAAAAATATACACATCTTTCCACAGCCTGCTATTCGTATCACATAGAAATGAACTTATTCTTTTGGTGTTTTATAGTTTTAAGACTTTACTTTAAGACTTCGCAGTCTTTATAGAGTGTGTAAAGAGTTTTTTATAATAAATGAGGCAGGATGAGGAGTCTAGGAAAGTGAATCTAGAGATCAGTACCACTGTGGTGAACAGGATTTGTCTAGATTGATGTATTTACAGCCTGTAAGGAATTGCTGCTATGACCTTTGAATTTAGCAGTTACAATATCTACATGTCTATGAATAGAAAAAATGTAAATAAAAGATATAACATATAGTATTCTTACTTTTTTAAGGGATCTTAGTGAAACAAAAATGTTCTAAACACACAAAAAAAGTGGCTTTACTTTACACACTTAATAAATCTAATCAAATCTTTCCAAAAAAATGTCCTTAGATACGAGTAATGTTGCTCTTGCCGCCTGTCTCAAAGAAATGACGTTATTATCTGCGACTGTTCTCAGTGCGCATGCGCGGTGTCCGTCCGGCGCATGTCGATGAGATTGTAACGACATGGCGGTGTTATTGGAAACAACGTTAGGAGATATCGTGATTGATTTATACACAGAAGAGAGACCGAAAGGTAATTAATAACATTAATGACAGGCGAAAAGTTTCAAAATATTTGCACTGCAAGTGCTAGCAAGATTACACCTAATGCTAGTTCTTTTAAGACAATCAACAAAACGTCGTAATAAATATAAGAAATCTCAACTTGATAACGTTAATTTCGTGATAATTTGCATGTTTGACCAGAATTCTAGTTGTTATAATATTTAATGTTTCACTAGAAGAGTACTAAACCAACTACATGATATCATGATATGTTATTAATATATGTACTGATTGATAACCAGAATTGTGCTTCTAATTTTCCAGCCTCGCTGAACTTCCTGAAACTGTGCAAAATCAAATATTACAACTATTGTCTGATCCACAATGTTCAGGTAATATATATATGTATGTCTTACATTCGGTGTGCATTTTGTGTGTGTTATATCGTTCAAACCATTAACGTTATAGTTTTTAGTTCTGAAAGTTACATTGTTTTCATAGAATCACATTCATCTCATAAATTCTAGGCAACATTTGATTACTGTAGGAGGATAAGTTAATGAATATTTCTACTGTAGTTATCACTGCACATCTGACTGTTGGCAGTAATGTTGTTGCATGTGTTCTCGACCCGGTCCAGAGAGATTTCATCGTTCAGACGGGAGACCCCACCGGCACGGGCCGAGGAGGAGAGTCTGTGTTCTGGTAAGCATCAGGTTCATGTTTTTGTGTTTTTGTGCTGACCGGATACACATGCGTTGTTGTGTGATGGTGATGTGTGTGTGTTTGCAGTAAGCTGTATGGTGATCAGGCACGCTTTTTTGAGTCCGAGAAGGTGCCCAGGATCAAGCATAGAAAGAAAGGGACGGTGTCTATGGTGAATAACGGCAGCGACCAGCACGGCTCTCAGGTTAATTGTGCACGTATATCTAATAAACAGTGTCTATGTGGATGTGGATGTCAGTGTTTGAGTGTGTGACTTTCTTTTGGCTCCCAGTTCCTGATCACCTCAGGGGAGAATCTGGATTATTTGGATGGCGTTCACACTGTGTTTGGAGAGGTCACAGAGGGCATGGACGTGCTCGCTAAAATCAACGAGACCTTTGTTGACAACGACTTCATCCCCTTTCAGGACATCAGGTAGGACTAAGTGTTTTTAGAGAGAGAACACATTTGTTATATTATTTTTTATTATGAAAGATATCAAATATTTTTGTAAGTGTATGAGAACAGGTATGCAGAGTCATCAATATTTAATAACTATTTAATAAATAAATCAAGTAGAGAAAGTCAGTAAGCATGTTTACATGCACCCTCATGCGATTATAATGGGATTTTGGCGATAATGCAATGAAACGTTACTTCACGTGAACACAATGCTTTGAGAAATATTCAATGTGATTACGCTCATAATCATAGTAACTAAACTCGCATTAAACTATGTGGCGTACACTCAAGCTGCGCATGTGCTTAGATGTACACGGATGACGTGTGTTGTTCACACAACTTCATGAATGAACTCCGTAACATTATTCTGAAGTTTTCCCTCCACTCTGAATCAATAAACTGTGTTGACTCGCAGTCTCTGCTCCGTCTTCATCCAGAGAGTGTGTGAAGAAAGCAATGCAGCGTAGGCTAACCCAGTTACAGCGGCACTCCAGTGTTCATCACGACGACGAATAACCTTCCAGTACGTCAAATGTGTTTTGCGTTTGATGAAAGTGGATTAAAACAAGGACCAGTAACACACTTACTGTATGTGAGTTCACCATTTGTAGAATGGCGGTAAAAATAACCACACTTCTTAGCAAATAATCAGAATATAATGAAAATCCACGTCACGTAAACATCTTGCTGTGACTCAGTTCTTACTCTGATTATTGGGAATAATGGCATTATTGGTGTACATGTAAATGTCGTGGATGTGTTCCTGTTGGAAAATGCCAGCTTTGGTGACTTGAGACCTTTGGAAGATACTAAGTTTTTTCCGAGGCACTTAGTTGCAAGTAAACTAGTTATTTACAAGGTGAACTGAGAAATATCCATGAAATCAGCCCCTCCAGTTAAACGTGATTATGCGATCGCATGATTGAGTGCATAATCAGCCAAAGTCAGCATATTTATGCGGGAGCGTTTTTTAAAATACGCCACACTTCCGCCGCTTAAATTGCTGATTTCCATGCAGAATATGCGGGGCTTGCATGATTTCATAATCCTCGCATTTTCGTTGCAAAAAAGTCACGTATATCGTAGCAGAAAGTTGAGAAATGTTGCGTTTGCTTCACAGGAGAGAATAATCATTTCCTCCTGTTTCCATGGGAACATTATGAAGTGACGTAACCTGTTGCCATTGGAACATTATGAAATGACGTAACCTGTTAGTTACCATGGGAACGTTATAAAGTGACGTAACCTGTTGCCATGGGAACGTTATAAAGTGACGTAACCTGTTGCCATGGGAACATTATGAAGTGACGTAACCTGTTGCCATGGGAACGTTATAAAGTGACGTAACCTGTTGCCATGGGAACATTATGAAGTGACGTAACCTGTTGCCATGGGAACATTATGAAGTGACGTAACCTGTTGCCATGGGAACGTTATAAAGTGACGTAACCTGTTGCCATGGGAACGTAATGAAGTGACGTAATTCGAAAAGCTGTAAAACAGGAGCACACTTTTATTTTCTTATATTTTATTTATTGATTTGTACAGAAGTTATAGCATATTCCTTCTGTAAAGCTACAGAACGTGTTTGACTCATCAGTGTTTTGTAAGTTTGATGTGTTTATTAAGGTCTGAAATAAAACAAAGTAACTGTGATGTATGCTTGCTTATCATAGGAAGGAAGTAATAAGAAATGACTCGTTATATTAAGGCAGGAGCCGAGTGAGAACGGTGTTGGGGAATCGCTTGTTTTTCTCTTTTTTTTTTTGTAAGTTCCCGCAATTTCACCAGATTAAACTGCATAAATATCCCGCATTATCCATCACATTTTTGAAGAAAGCGGGACGCATATTCAAGGAGTTTTGCCCGCAACAATCACCATCTGGATGGACCGTGAAATAATTCAGATTAATTTGCTGTATTATTTTGGTATAATTCATTTTCACCGCTAAATAACACAAAAACCAAACCAATGCTGCCTGATCGCTTTTCGTGCCGGTTAGCTGGTTTAAGCTTTAGTTGATGAAATGGTGTTTGAGTTTCTGTGAATCATTCAAGTCTATTTCAGTGATGGATTCAAAACCATGATTCAGCTATTTGTTTGCGTCTTCACACAAATCGGAAGAATCTGTGTTGTTTTTATGTATTAAAAAATATACATTAAGCAATATCACACGAATGAGTGCTTTTGTTTTGAGTATTAATAAACATGATTGACAAGTTAGACCTGGCTCAGTTACAGCATGAGTGTGACATGTGACAATATCGGGGACGGTTTTCATTATAAACACAGTGTGGCCATTTACTCTTAATTCTGCCGTGGCTTTATTTGGATGATGTTACACACAGTAGTGGCGTTCCAGAATGAATCAAGTGTTTTGATCAAATCAGTTGAATAATTCAATGACTCACAACTGAAAACCCTTTGACTGCCCGTGTCTGGAAGGCACAAACATAGACACCAATTATACGAGTGTGTTTCACAGTACACAAATTCCCACACTTTAGATTTCCTCATAGTTTTGAGGTTTGGGTGGTCCAGATTCATAGACGCAAGAGCTGCTTTGTGCTCATCAGATACACTGTAAAAAATATTTTCAAGATTTGTTATCGCAACATATTTTCTTTTGTCAAATCAACTTTATAATAATTTATTTAGTTGAGATAACTTATTATTTTGAGTTTCTGATGTTAATCTCCTTCATTGTATTAACTCACTTTTTCCAGTTAAAGATGAACTGAACTGAAAAATATCGACGTTGAAAACGTGTTGTTTATGACAATTAAAAGTAAATTACACTAAACATTTTTTTTAAATATATATTAATATAGCTTTTTTAAGCAACGCAAAATTGCGCTTGTTAGCGCTGGCAGTTCCGATGACGTCACTGGCATGGTAGGACCCGCGGAGCGCCATAGACAACAGCTGTAGGTCCTGTATACACAGACGAAAATGAGCGCTTTTAACGGCATGGATTACTCATTTGAGCCCGTGAGGGACAGGCCGGTAGTGTCTAACTACCACCACATGGAGGACGATCAGTTTCAGGCTTCACTTGCAGTACAGGATCGTTTGGGGGAAAGTGACTGTGGGCGCGAGCGCTGTGGAGCATAGACCCTGCACGGAGACGATCTGTTGCAGAGAGGTCAACATGGACATTTATTGATCGGCGAAAAATGCATCACCATGCACCGTTCATTTCGGATGCTGTTCAGTGAGAGAAACGTGTTGAAGGATGCTATGCTGTCTCTAATGGATGTCCGAGCTGAGACGCTGGACCGCCCCATAAGTAGCAGGGTATTTTACGAATAGGTGACGGCTGGGCTAACTTGTTACACTTTTCTCAGATTGTTTAGGTTAACAGCGTACTGGCAGTTCACTCTATGGGCGAGGGTGCATTTAGGAAGGAGAATCCCATCCTTTACAGTGAACTATACATCAGGGATCTTTTCCCCCTCACCTGAATATCAAGGATTCGAGTAACGTTAACGTGATGCATTGAACTTGTAACTTGTGTAAATAAAACATTTCGTGCATTGTCAGACGTTTCATGTACTCATTGACGAAAGTACACATCTCTAAATAGTGTTTCGCAAAAAAAATCTGTTTCCTCAGCCATGTCAGCGAGCCTCAGACTGTTTACAAGCTACGGCTGTTCTGCTGGTGCGGGTAGGCAACGGAGTGGCTTACCATGCCAGTGACGTAGTCGAACGTTGAAATCCAACATGGCGGCGCCCGTGTAACAAAAACAACACTTTCAATGTACCATTTTATCCCTTTTAACAAATTCTGCCATTTTAAAAATTGTACCAATGAGAATAAATAAAATACATCTGTTATATCACCTTTTCTCAAATTTCAGTTCAGTTCATCTTTAAATCAACTTTAAATTTTAAGGCAACCCAGGTTACTTACTTTTTTAAGTTAAACCAACAATATTTTTTTTACAGTGTAGTAATCACAACATTTTTTCTTTTGTCAAATCAACTTAAATAATTTATTCAGTTCAGATAACATATAATTTTGAGTTTCTGATGGTTAAATTAATCTCCTTCATTGTATTAACTCACTTTTTCCAGTTCAATTTCCTTGGTGTCACGAAGTGGTTTTGTGTGTTTTCGTTATTAGTTATTGCCCGTCTATTATTTATCCCAGGTGTTTCTCATTTCTCACGCCCCCTTGTTATCTTGTCTAGCTCGTTTTTCATTGATTATTTAAGCCCTGTGTTTCTGCCCTGTCTTTGTTGGTTGTTGAATTTATGTGTGTTACGTTGGTGCTTTCACGTCTCTCGAGTCTTGCTTCTAGTGTCTTGTTTTAAGTTTGTTTAATAAAGCTACACTGCGTTTGGACCCAGCCTCAGCTCTGTTTCTCCGCACAGCGTCACACTTGGCTTTTGGCTTGCTTAGTTGGGGACATTTAATATTCAACAATATTATTGATCTGCCTTACTGAGGGTGGTTGTAAAAAGCGCTGTATAAATAAAGGTGACTTGACATTGTGTTTTCTCCAATCTTCTCAAAACTCTGGATTCTGATAGAGGGCCACAAGACTTTGCAAAAATGGAGGCTCTAGACCCTTCCAGAGCTGTGATATCGAAATTCAAAATTTCGACCCTGAAAAAGAAAACGACAGTGGTGCCCCTTTTTTTTTTTTTCCGTTTTCGGGCGAAAAAATAAGTTTCTCCAATCTTCTCAAAACTCTGGATTCTGATAGAGGGCCACAAGACTTGGAGGCTCTAGACCCTTCCAGAGCTGAGATATCGAAATTAAAAATTTCGAGCCGAAAAAAAAACGACAGTGTTACCCCTTTCGTTTTTTTTTCATTTTAGGGCGAAAAATTAAGTTTCTTGACATTGTGTTTGCAGGATTAATCACACGGTGATTCTGGATGACCCGTTTGACGATCCCCCGGGCCTCCCGGTTCCAGACCGATCGCCTGAACCCACTAAAGAGCAGCTGGACGTGAGTGTCTTCATTCAAGCTCACTAAATTACAATACTGACAGATTTATGACAACTTAGTTTGTAAAAAATCCTAAAATTAGCATGCAGAGTCCGCTAGTAGTAAACAATGATTTCCCAATTCAGTTAAATGTGTTGGTCCACCTCCTCTCATTAATAATGAATCCAGTTTGGAAAGAAAGTAATGTTTTTTTTAGTTTGGGTATGAGCCGCACTAAAAGAAAAGGATCATGTGTTTCAAAATAGCTTGATGATTTTTTTTTTCTCCCCAAAGTTTCAAAGATGAAAATGCAGATAAATAGCTATCGATCTGACTCTGAAGTGCATGAAACGAGTCAGTAATACCAACGAGTTTTATTTTTTCTGCTTGAACCTTCTACTTGGTAACACATTTGCATAATTCCAGCCTATGATCTTCATTGGCTGCCCGCGAACAACACCATCTGACCAATCAGAGTGGAGGAGGCTTTCTAAACCCCTCCTTTCTGTTTCAGACACTGAGAAAAAATGAAATTATGATGATTATGGTGAAATTGAAAGTGTTTTTTGACCTTGTATGCGTGTAAACATGTAGGAGACTCCAAAACAAAATTAGGAGCCTTTAAAATAGCATAATAAAGACATTTTAAGTATTATAAAATAATAGGGCTGTGCAAAAATTAATTGCGATTAATTGCATCCAAAATAAAAGTCTGTGTTTACATAATATATTTGTGTGTGCTGTATATAATTATTTTGTATATATAAATGCATGCATGTATATATGTAAGAATTATTTGCGCTTAAATTCTGTATATATATATGTATATATATATATATATATAAATACAAAATCTATATTATATAAATATAAATATTTTATATATGAATAACTCATTTTCTTAAATATGTACATGTAAACACAGACTTTTATTTTGGATGTGATTAATCGCAATTAATTTTTGCACAGCCCTATAAAATAAGCAATGGGTTCAGTTCCTAAGAAATACATGACCTGATTATTTTATAATTGTGTGTAAAACATTTACATTATTATGTTGAATATTAAACTTTTTATATGTTCACTTGTAAACCCTTTAAATGTAGTGGTTTAATGCTAATATAACCATATGAATTATTATTATTATTGCAGTGTGTGTGTGTGTGTGTGTGTGTGTGGGGTGCTATTCAAATCAGAAAGAGCAGGTGATGTGTTTTTGTGTTTATAAATGTGCTTTGTTATTGATTTTAGATTGAATGATCCATGCTTTACATGTTTTAGAGTGGTCGGATCGGGGCAGACGAGGCCATAAACAATGATGACGAAGATGCTGAGCAGCTGGATGAACTGATAAAAGACAAGGAAGCAAAGACACAAGCCATTTTACTAGAGATGGTAAAGTTGATCACTTCAGACATGTTTTACTGATCACCTCATGCTGTTAAACATGTGAATGTTTTCTTCGTGTTGAAAGGTGGGTGATCTGCCAGATGCAGAAGTCAAGCCTCCAGAGAACGTGCTGTTCGTGTGTAAACTGAATCCTGTGACCACAGATGAAGATCTGGAGATCATCTTCTCACGTTTCGGCTCCATTAAATGGTGAGATAATACAATATTTTACTGCTGTATTAGTTCCAATGATAGATAGTCTCTCACTCGTCGTTGTGGATAAAGATTGCGAGTGAAATTTAGGGCTGGGAACTGAAAGATTACATTTTTGATCCTCTGCAAGGGTTGATCCAAGGACCTTTACCTTTTGTGCTCTTAAAGCACTTTTAGTTAGTGGTGCGTTTCTTGTTTTATATATGAGTGATCTGTCATTAAATAAAAACTCATTACACAGTACATTAGGGTTCAAAACTCACTATTAGCTATGACTTTTAACTAGGGATGCACGATATATCGGCCAGCATATCGATAGCGACCGATATATGTCATTTTTAATGTTATCGTTATCGGCCTGGTAAGAAAACGTGGCCGATATATTAAAGCCGATAAATGATCTATTATTCCCTTCAGCTGTTTATGTTTTTGAATTTCTTGAAATAGGATTGAAATCTCTTCAAAAAATGAAAATACGGTTCGGTACAACATGTGCAGCGCGAACCTGTCATATCGGCTATACAACACTATAATGAGAACATCATTATAATCGTGCGCTTGGGACATGGGTTTTATTGTGAGACTTTTGTTTTTGTAATCAGGCTCTAAAATTAGATGCATATTTGGATTTGAGTTTATCGGCCGATATATCGGTAATCGGCTTTCAAATATAAAGAATTATCGGTATCGGCCAAAATTTTTTATATCGGTGCATCCCTACAATAAACTCCTAATTACTGCTTATTAATAGTTAGTAAGGTAAGGTAGTTAAGTTTAGGTGTTGGGTAGGGTTGAGGGATGCAGAATAAGACATCAAAGGTATAGTTAACCCAAACACGACAATTCTGTAAGACTTTTGTTCGTCTTCAAAACAAAACGTTAATGAAGAGATCATAAAACTGATCCATATGAATTGAGTGGTTTAGTCCAAATGTTCTGAAAAGACATGATTGCTTTATACGATGAACATAAACATTTATCAACTCGCAAAGCACTTGTAATAAACAAAAGCTAATGCGAGAACCAATGAGGTTCATCCTCGTGTTACGCATCACGTTTGAGCTTCAGCGAGAGGTTTGTTCTGGCACTTCAAGGAGATTTGTCTGAGCTTCTGTTTGTTCACTGATCAATGTTTTTATGTGGATTAAATTGTTCATCATATAAAGCGTCTTGTAACAAAGATGGCGTCCCTTTTTTGAAAATTTATACTGAACCGCTTAATTCATATGGATTAAGTTTTAATGAACGTTTTGAAGCATCAAAGTGGTAGTTGTTCAGGTAATGGAGGGACAGAAAGCTCTCAGATTTCATCAAAAGGATCTTCATTTTTGTTCTGAAGATGAGCGAATGTCTTATTTGTTTGGAACTAATTTGTTTGGTGACTAATTAATGACAGAATTTTCATTTTTTGGGTGAACTATCCCTTTAATATGTGTTTTATAAGTATTAATATCCATGATAATAAGCAAATAGTTAATAGTGAGTTAAGTGTCACCATAACTTTGCTATTACAGATTTGAAGTGAATAAACACAGTAAACGTATTTTAGTTGTATTTGACTATGCCATGTGTGTATGTATTTCTTTTTTTATTATTATTATGTAAATCATCTTTCTTTTGATTGAGAGGGGGCTGAGGGTTAAGCCGGCAATACATTCATCGGGGACTGTTTTAGCAGCAGGCAGCATGTAAAGCACACGCAGTATTTTCTGTATGCATGGCATGCCCAGATGTGCGTTATGCAACCAAGCACACTGTGTGGAATACTGTATCCCACAATGCAATGTGCTTTGTGACCTTCTATTTCAAATGTGACAGATGAGCTGGATAATAATATCTGGTGTGATTAAAAAAAACTAGGCCAACTTCGTGACTAGATACTGGGTTCGTACGGTCATGAACATGTTTAAAATAGCAATTTTCAGGCCTGGACATTGTTTAACTAATATTATCAATTAAACAGAGACTCTTCCAAATGTTTCTGGGTTTATTCTTTCTTCAAAGACATTACAATGCTTAGCATTCAGGCTTTGTCAAGTGTCCTTTTGTTCTCTGCTTAGAGTAACATCTGGCACAGTTGCAAATTGTACTACAATTATTATTAAAAACGACATTAATAGACATTCATGTTAGTTCATATATGCTATGATAAATTTGAACATGGATTTTTATTATTTTACTTTAGGTCATGATTATTTGCCGAAAAGTCACGGAAATCTGTGGTTAAAACCCTCTAGGGTTCTTCGGGTCAATAATGACCTGAAGTGTTAAAATAAAAAAATGTTAAAAATCGTAGCTTCATCGGAATGGTCCGAAACTTGGTGACTTTAATGGTACTTGGTATATGAACACCCAAAAAAATTGGGGACAGGATTTGAAAAGTCGAAGTGGTCGTAAAAAAATAGTCACACTCAGGACCTTCGGGTCAAAAATGACCCGCATAGGTAATGAATCGGAAATTGGCAAAAATGTGGAAAAAAAATTTGTGCGTACAATCTACAAATCAGCAACGATCTTGAAAAAAGCACACAACAGTGAAGGGGTGAATCTATAAAACATCAAGAGTGCAAAACAGACACACACACACACACACAAACACACCAAAAAATTCAGATTATACATGTGTTTTGCCTTTTTAAAATGCTCAGTTTGTCCACCAGATGGCATCCATCTCATTTCAAAAATTGCTTTTATGAGGCCTAGGCTTGACTCCAAAATGAAATACAGCTTTAAAAAAATAAATAAATAAATAAATATTTTTTTCTATTATATTCAATGGAGGAAATTTGGTCATAATAATTGCATTTATACTAATTATCAATTTTTGAAATTTTCTCAAAACACCAAAAATCTCAAAGTTTTTAAAAATTATGATTTTCTTTTTTAAATATGAATCCCGCCCTTTGGGTCAATTTTGACCCGAAGTTCCCGAGTGTGACTGTTAAACGAAGAACCCCAGAGGGTTAAAGACGCTTATGAACCATTCACATACTGCTAATTAAACATGTGCTTGTGATAACAGATGTAGCATACTGTTGTTTGAAGTGCTTATCTTGGCGTATAGCATCACACAGGCGGGATGTCCCGCGTGCGATTAATAGTATGCTAGTATTCGGCTCCGACCATAGCCTGGGCCTGAGTCTTAGTGCAATGCTGTTCAGGGGCATCGGTGTGTGATATTCATAGGCACACACACATCAAACTTCCAGTCTCTTCTGTTGGGTACGTTACAGTGTGTGTAGTGTGTGTTGTCTGCTGGCTTTGATCTAACATGTTAATGTTCATTTGCAGTTGTGAGATCATCAGAGACTGGAAAACAGGAGAATCTCTGTGCTATGCATTCATCGAGTTTGACAAGGTTGGTAAAGTTTCTAATGAAATCCGGTTAGATTAAATCATCTGTATGCGACGTCTACACTGAAGATCCAGATGGCTTCGCTGTCATTATAATGGGTTCCCACCACTCACATCCGCTGTAGATACGATATAAACATCTCAGAATCTGTGTGTTTGTTTGACTCAAGGTTACTAATTGTCCTCTACAGCTTCTGGACACTTTTAAGCAAAATTAAAAGGTCTCTGTTCTGTATATCTGCCATATCTTTACACTAAAAAAGGGGTTTATTGTGTGTCCAATGGGCTTTTGAATTTTTGAAAATGATTTAAGTGGGTTACTCTGGGAGGTCATCAAATGGTCGTATACATGGAATTATCAATGCATTTGTGTATATTATTTAATAAGGAGGAGGACTGTGAAAAAGCGTACTTCAAAATGGACAACGTGCTGATAGACGACCGTCGCATTCATGTGGACTTCAGCCAGTCTGTGTCTAAGATCAAATGGAAAGGCAAAGGTAAGTCTGTCGTGCTTATTAAACGCACACCCTGTAAAGTAATAGAAATATAATTATTAGCTATGTTTCCATTTAAAGTTGTGCAACAATATCGTATAAAGCAGCGTTTAAAATAGTCATTTCCTGGGAAATCGGCACCAAAACGTTCCTGCAATCGGGGAAGAAACTGGAGCCCGACCGATAAAAGATTTTAAAGGCCGATACCGATACAAATATTTGTTGGTTTTAAAATCCGATATTTTTATTTTTTATTTTTTTTATTTCAGAAACGCGCAACACAACATTAACAGATTTCCCTAACATTAGTTATGAGTTTTAACTAAAATAATATGATAATGCATTTTAAAAAGCACTGATGGGGATGTTCTTTTAATTGTTATTCAAGCAATGTATGTATCGTGCCCAACTCAACGAGTGTAGAGCGCCCTCTGGTGGACAAACGTGTTTGTCAAGCGTGTTTCGTCCGTTTTTATTTTATTGTTGAAATATTCATTTATCGGCCATTATAACTGCAGATACCGATAGTTTGGAAAATGCCTAATATCGGCGGTCTGGCTCTAGAAGAAACTTTGGCTCTTTTTCCTCCATCATAAATGAGGCTCAGCAAACGCCGCCATGATCTCTTGCGTTCGGATGCTGGGGTTTGGGAACACACTCGTGTGACGCTTCTGGAGGGAATTAAACCAAATCACTCTCATGACAGACTTTGACTCGGGCGTTTCAGAACCGCCAAACCAACATTTGAGATGCGATTGGTCCGCTGGATACTCCTTTTATCCAATCACAGCCTTTGCTGAGGCAAAGTCACTGGAGTTTTTGTTGCATTGAGGGATTTATTCTGTAAATGTGTTTCCATCGTAGTTCATGCGCATGTCGTCTTACCGTATAAAAAAAATGTATCCTCCTCAATTGAGTGTGTACGTTTTTTTTTTTTTTTTGTGGTGCTGCTCAGTCATTGTTGTTTATCTGCAATGTTAATCAGTTTAGTTGTGTTAATGGGATATTTCAGGATTTAGCATTAAGCTTTGTATTAGAAATTACCGTGCTTTCCACCCTCATATCCCCCTGAGACGAGAGATTTATGTATATTTTGTCTGGAAGAAATCCTCCGATGACACAAAAAATCGTCATTTTGCGTCATCGGAGGATGTTTTGTGCAGAGGTCTGTCCTGCATGTCCTCAACCGACCCATAGAGGGCGATCTCACTCACAGAATGAACACATAGTGTCGGCCATCTTGTTTTGGAAGCTAAGCTAGCAGGCTCTTGTTCTGTGGAGAAAGCTGAGTAGTCGGGGTTACGTCCTCTTTTCCCCGGACATGTCCGGCCGTCGATGTCCGGGATTCAGCTTTTGCTTTCTGCAGTCGCCATTCATTGTTTACATGCACAGCTTTTGTTTCAGTCTAACTGAAATCATTCCTATTGGTGGATCTGAATGTAGTGTTTACATGAACACTAAACAAGTGATCGGTTGATGTGCGTTTTAACATGGCTAAAAAAATTCCCGCTCCTCCGTGAGAGATACGAGACGGAGACTTGTTGTTTAACGACTGCGATCTGTTACCGGTGGGCGTGGCCTCCTAGGGCAGCGAAGGAAGTGCATTCTGGGAGTTGTTGTCTTTCCACATAAGCCAAGAATACATTTTCTCAGTCGAGACTCTCATTTCTTCTACATAAATGACCCATTTTAAATACACATTCATCTTTCCAAAGGTGAAGTATCCCTTTAAAGGAGTAGTTCACTTTTGAAAAAAGACTTTTACTCGCCCCCATGTCATCCGAGATGTCCATGTCTTTCTTTCTTCAGTCGAAACGAAATTACGGTTTTTGATGAAAACATTCCAGGATTTTCTCCATATAATGGACTTCAATGGGAACCAAACGGTTTAAGGTCCAAATGTAAGTTTCAGTGCAGCTTCAAAGGGCTTTAAACGACTCCAGACGATGAATAAGGGTCTTATCAAGCAAAATGATCGCTCATTTAATAAATAAATAACAAAGGTTAAGTTTTATAAGCTCAAATGCTCGCCTTGCTCTGTTCTGTAACGCACCCCTGTTCGTACTCGTTCATCAAAATGAACAAATCTTTTTACGAGTCATTTGGTTCATTCGGCGAAAGAAACGAACGAATTGATTCGGAAAAACATTTGTTCATTTTGATGAACGAGTTCGAACAGGAGAGTCACGAACGCGCACCACAGAACAGAGCAAGGCGAGCATTTGATCTTATAAAACTTAAACTTTGTTATTTTTTTAAAAAAATGAGCGATCGTTTCGCTTGATAAGACCCTTATTTATCGTCTGGAGTCGTTTAAAGCCCTTTGAACAAGTTTGCAGTTTGCACTGAAAGTTTCTTTTGGACCTTGAACCGTCTGGACCCCATTGAAGTCCATTATATGGAGAAAATCCTGGAATGTTTTCATCAAAAACCTTAATTTCTTTTCGACTGAAGAAAGAAAGACATGGACATCTTGGATGAGTAAATTATCAGCACAAGTTTTTTGAAAAGTGAATGACTCCTTTAATGTGTTGTGCATTTAAGTAATACATATATTTATAGTCAGTATGTTTCATTTCTAGGTGGGAAGTACACCAAAGATGACTTCAAGGCCTATGAGAAAGACCTGGACAACAAATCCAAACTGGCTTTGAAAGACAAAGTCAAAAGCAAGCAGGAGTATCCTTCTGATAATCCCTGTACAGTCCAATCTACAGCAGAGACGGCTCGGGTTTAGTCATCAGGACATCACCCTGACAAGGAGCTCATGTTATTGATCTAACCGTTAGGGTTGGGTATCATTTGAATACCCAAATTGATTCTCGTATCGATTCTGATTCCGATTCCTTGTTTCGATTCCGGTTTCTAACGATTCTCGATTCCGATTCTTTTAAGAGGCAGGGTCAAAAAAGTTTAGCTAACCTTGCTAACCAACAGCCTTTCTGAAGGAAATACTCCTTCTGTAAAAATACTCCTTTTGTCACAAATTTTGCATTTTGCCGAGATTTCGTTATTTTTAGAAAAGTGAAGCCACACTTTGGATCGCTGACGTAAGGTACTCATCTTCGACTCGATGCCAACACTTCCGGTAGACGCTTCTTCGTTGGTGTTGTTCAGCGGTTTCTTCTTCCGCTCGGCGGACTGTGAATATCGAAACTAGGATTGGAAATTTAACTTTTGAACGATTCTGGGAAAAAATCGAAAAGTTAGTCTCGGTTCCAATCGATACTCGATTCTCGATACCCAACCCTACTAACCGTTACACATTAATGACTAGGACGGCTTTAATCTTTTGGTTTTAACCTCTTAACCTGCTTTTCTTATCGCAGTAGCTGTGAAAACTGCTATTTTAATTACAAAAATAGATAACGAATCTTCCCACAAGTACGTCCTTCTTAACTGTTTCCTAAAGCTCCCGGTATGAGCTTCTCTTAGATGAGGAAGAGGACGACCGAGAGAAACGAGACCGGAAACGACACTCGGACTACGAAAGGACCAAGGATAAGAAGTCAAAGGTACGATGCTGTGGATTTGAATAGTCGAGTGGCTGTTCGTTCTTCAGACTCTGCCGCTATAATCTTTACTCTTTTATACAACAAAGTCAGTACTTGTATCAGCCCACGAGCAGACAGAGGCAGGACCACAGGAGGCGGGAGAGAAAGGGATGGTAAACATCAGCACATTTCGTTGGATCGTCTTTGTTGTGTCTTCCTCAATGATCACAACAGGCTCGTATCTGCAGCACACAACACAAGAGCACACGGCATATAAAACACAACCGCTTTAAATGTGTGCGACATAAACGCTGTGCATGTGTGACGCAGGTCTGCA
Source organism: Pimephales promelas (assembly GCF_988280905.1). Lineage (NCBI taxonomy): Eukaryota > Metazoa > Chordata > Actinopteri > Cypriniformes > Leuciscidae > Pimephales > Pimephales promelas. Next base: position 1,554,595 of record NC_142781.1, read on the forward strand.
GTATCTTAAAGGGGACATATCATGCCAAATCCACTTTTTTAGCCCTTAAATGCATTTTGTTGTATATTTGGAGTGTTTATAAGGACAGAAAAGATGAAATTATTCTCTTCAGGTGCTTCGTTTATATCTTTATATTCTGTTTTGGTCATATTTTTCAGCCTGTTCAGATTTTTCTGTTCTTGATGACGTTTTTTGAACTATCACGTCACAGTATTTGCAGCGGAACTGACAAATAAGGACATTGACTACCGGCCCAACACTTCGAGCAATCCGCCATTATTATTTCTCGCTCCGATTTTGTAGTCCGAGCTCAATGATGCAGAAGTTACGAGAGGGCAAGTCAAAATGTTCGGTTGTTGGATGTACGTTAGTGACCTGAAGCACTTCAAGGATTTCCACTTCAACAACCTCCGCCAGTATAAAGAAGGGTTTGCCGATCGACTTCGTCTGAATGAGAGGTCAATTCCTTCTATCTTTGGAGGCGACGAACAGAGCGTTTCGATAAGCTGTAAATATCGTTAATAAAAATAAATTACTTTACTTTCTTAAAACACATGGTGGTCATGGTTTAGCAGTACCTTTGTCTTTCTTTGTTTTGGTTTTGAAGTAACGTTACACGTCTGCAGTATTATTGTTCTTGAGTTTCATCAATGCTCATTTAGCTGCTTTTCTAAACGTATCATATTATCAATACAGATTGTTTGTGGTAAGATTTTTAGTGGTAAGACCGTAGTCATTTATCTTGTCAGTGTGCTTGTTTTAACAAGAGAAATAGTCGACTTTCACTAATAACACAGAACAGTTAACTTACATTGTTCTGCAGGTTCGTCGTCGTCTTTATCAACTCGTTCGCATATGTTCGGCTTGATGGACAAGTCTTCTGTTGTTGACGTTTTATTAACGTGTGAATAAAAATGTTCTTTGAAGGTATCGTATATAATCGTATATCTCTAATCAAACTACAATAATGGCCGAACGGGGGAGTTGAACTGACCGTGAACTCAGTGACCTGGAGAGCGGGCGGGGTGTGACGCATCTCCTTTTTATTTAAAGGGGCCGCATTGAAACGGGTCGCTCACAGACGCACATCAGAAAAGGGGCTTGTGGAGCTATAATAATGAGGAATACAGACCCAAGCATTGCAGTTATGCTTTATATAGACCACAAATGTGCGAGAAATAATAATGGCGGATTGCTCGAAGTGTTGGGCCGGTAGTCAATAGGGCTGTCAACTTTAGTCGTTTAGTCGACTAATCGGTCGATGCCGTCTTGGTCGACTGACATTCTTATTGGTCGACCACGACCAGTTGCATTTTTTTTTTTTTTTTTTTTTTTTTTTTACCAATAGAAAGAATTTTTAAATGATCTACTCCTTGATATTTATTCATTTATAAGCAGTTATTTATTACTGTATTCTAAATATAATAAGCCTATGTTTTGTCCCCAACTTTAAAATGCTTTAATTTAGGCTATTTTTGTAACTGCGCTACAGTTTAGCGCACACACTACATTCGGGAACCGCACCTGTGGCTGGCTGCGCTTCTGCTCGCGCTCGGTAAGGGATGCTGTATTCATTCAGTTAGAACGCTGCTTGTTTTGGCTTTAGTCGACAAAATGTCCAGGAAATCTAAATCTTTTTGTCTGGCTGCATTTTAAAACAAAGACGACAAGACTGTGGAGGGAGGCGATCGCGTTGCTCCATTATGAGCGCGCAAGTCGCGCACCTACATTTGAAATCGAACTTGAGCGCGCAAAAGACGAGCAGCCTTTTAACGGCTATATCATGCTGACTCAATAGATTGTGTTTTCTTAATGTTTTCGTTTTTATTTGTACACTTGACGGTGACGCATTTGAAAATAGCCTAAATAATGCAACAAAACGAAAATAAACCTATACGCGGTCCTACAGCCTATTATTAGGAGTTTTTAAGTTATTTGGGGGTTTTTTTGTGTTGTTTAAAACGCCTTGATCGTCAGGACGAAAGTTAACCCATAGCTTTGAAAGTAAAGAAGAATATAAAGCCTGTATAAACGAGAGCTTTTGTTGGGATTTTTCATTAGGTGGCAGATAGCAGTTATATTTTTTGCAGCGTGTGGTGAGGTCAGGTGCGCAATTGTTACTATAGACCTAGGACAGAGCTCTTTACTTTTTGCAGTTAAAAAATCACTTAATTTTCAAAGAATTGTATTATTATTATAGTTTTATTTATTTGTGATGTTTTTTCGTTGTTGTTTTATAAATGCTCAATGACAATTGTTTAAAAAATGTTTAATCAAAACATCACGGTTTTTTTTTTTTAGTCGACTAATCGTTGAGCAGGACTCGACTTTGGTCGACTAAGGATTTCTTTGGTTGAATACAGCCCTAGTAGTCAATGTCTTTATTTGTCAGTTCCGCTGCAAATACGGTGACGCTGTAGTTCAAAAAACGTCATAGAAAACAGAAAAATCTGAACAGGTTGAAAAATATGACCAAAACAGAATATAAAGATATAAACGAAGCACCTGAAGAGAATAATTTCATCTTTTCTGTACTTATAAACACTCCAAAAATACAACAAAATGCATTTAAGGGCTAAAAAAGTGGATTTTGCATGATATGTCCCCTTTAATACAACCAGGAATGTCAGTGTTCATCTCTACATGTTTTATGGACTTCAGCGGCACACTGTATTTCCTGTGAAACGTTATAAAAGTATGTTCTGTACTGTACATGTGTAGTATGAGTGGAATATTCGTTATCATGTGACCGACCATCTTCAGTTGTCGCTTCTCCTCCATTCCCAATCCTGTCCACATACTGTGAATCCACACATGCTACTCGGCTAACATACTTTTCCCCGCCTACTATATAATATGGACTTAGGCGTATTTGGACACAGCGCGTTAATCTCGGGGGGAATTAACCGAATGAAATCTGTCTTGGTGTCACTTGTTTTTCTCAGTGTTGTGCCTCATCATTTGTTTTTCTCCTGTTTTCTAGGATCGCGACGAGAGTCGTAGAGAAAAGGATAAAGGCAGACAGCGGTCGCGTTCAAGAGACCGAGAGAGACCTAAGGATAAGGAGCGAGGCAGAGATCGAGACGGCGACCACAAACGCCACAGACGAGACCGCAGTCGCAGCCCCAAGAGATCCAAGCATTACAGCTGACGCTAGCACGGGCTACGTCCTGATCCCGCGGAGGAAGAGCACACTAGACGCGCTCTATCAGTCATTTCTCACGTCAGGAAATAACACTCAACATGTTTGTATTTTTTGAAGATTGCAAATTCATGGAATGTTAATAAAGTCAAAGTTCTAAAATGTTTCTGAAATGTGTGTATTTATGGTGTACGAGTGTTAGCATGGACACTCAGGTGAGCTCTAACTTCTGATAATGTCTGGTTTTGGTCTCACTCTGCAGACATGGGCAGTATTTCAATTAAATGCATTTGAAATACGCATTTAATTGCTTTAGTGTATTTTGTAATTTGTATTTTGCAGGTGTGGAAAAAATAAAATGTAGTTTGTAACAAAATATTTTGACGGAGTGTATTTGAGTATTTTAAATACTTAAATACTTTTTTTAAATACTTTTAAATGTGTGCAAATTCATTTTTGTCTCAGTGCATGCATTGTTTTAGTTTGACAGGGTCGGCCATAGACATCATATAGGTAGACGCCCTATCGACCGCTACTGCCTATTGGCACGGACGAGAATTGGAGCCGCCATCTTAAACCGGTCATCCGCTCCGCTCAGTGTATTCTGAATGGCAGGTGAAATGAGCTGTCAGCGCATTAAATTAATCATATCTCACTGAATACTTAACTGATTTTCACGCGTTTTTTTTTTGCTGCAAAGGTCATTCATGTAGCTGTGATACAGGACACATGGTTCGGCGTATTTTAATATCCATTGTAGGTTAACAGTAATATAATATTCTGATATAAGATATAAAGTGACCAGACACAATATATGTGATGAAGGATATAGTGTATTTTATAAATCACACACTATAAATATAATAAAGAAGCAGAAACAGATAGTAGCAGTAAAGTAAGATATTTTAATAAGTTGAAGAAACAGTTTATGATTGACACACGCACATACATACACACGAACAGACACACACTCTCTTTCTCGCTGTCTCTCACTCTCTCTCTCACACACACACTTTCACACACACAGAACGCAGCCACCTGTAATAAAAATTGAGAAGAAGCTTTTCAGCGTGTTTGCATCAGTAACGTTAATTTCTAAAAATTAAATTCGGACAACATTAAGGCTATACCTTATTTTATTGTATGTGGATGTAGGAGGGGAAAATGTCGAGACTAAAGCCATATTCGGATTAACTTTACAAGGGTAGATGGAGTAAGTTAATGTAATTTTACCACAGGACTTTTGTAATATCAATAGCCAAATCGCATGTGGTAAGATATAGGTTATCAATAAAACTAAAAGTTGGAGAGGTAACTCAATTTGCGCATCGCTGTCATGCGTGTATATTACGTTGCTTCCTGATGTGCGTAAACACAAATAACCTATACAACAGGGCAGTTGAATGCTTATCTGATAACCTAGAAGCTTTTGTAATTATTACTTTAACAGTTACCCCACCTCTCCATGCCGGGTGAACACCGGCTGATGCAGTAAACAGCATTTCACAACGATTTCAATACAGTAATAGCAAATATCCTTGCTCCTTCTCGATTATCTGGTAATATTCTATTCACAAAATACAACCAATAGTACGGTAATGTTAAGACTTACTTGTGAAAAGCCCTATTTTCGGTGGTCTGGCGATAAGAACAGGAAAATGCTTCACAGTGCTCTGGCATCTTATCTGCTGCCACGCAACGAAACTAGGAATACGACCGGTTCAAGATGGCGGAGTCTCTATATGATATCTATGGGGTCGGCGCTAGCTTAGCTTAGCACAATGAATGGATTCCCTTGTTGCCAGCTAGCATGTCCTGAGTAAAAGTGGTTAAAAAAAATAAACAAACCCACGTAATTACTTCTTGTGGCCTGCGTATTCACAACGAGTACAAATAGCGACGCAGATTAACACTCGGCGATTTCCTAGGCAGATATTGACTTGGGACTATATTAGGGGGAAGCACAGGCGAAGCACTGCAGCTAAGGCGAATCACTGCTACTGAGGCGCAGAGACGTCACGCATACCGGTGTTTTGCGCGTAAAAAAAAAAAAACTGAAGAAGAACATAGCGGCGCGACCTGCAACAAGTGTCTTCGCTTTAGGAGTATTTATTTTGAGAAGTTACAGCAAACATGGTAATTACCTGCATAGCAAAAGGTTGTGAGAACAAGCAAAGAACTACACGAATGTAATGTTTCACAGAAACTGAGAAATAAATGGCTAGCTGCTCTGTCTGGAGATCTGTAGCCTACATCAACGCCACTCGACAAAATAAAACAGTTTTGTTTGCGAACAGCATTTTGCACCAGAGGACTAACGTTACCCTTGAAAAAATGGAATATGTGCCCAGAAAGACGGTAAAGTCACTACGTCTGAAAGATACGGCCATCCCATCTGTTTTCAAAGCGCAGGCTGAACAAAGTAAGTTCTTTTATTACTCTCTTCCTTATGTTTATCGGTGTCTTTATTCTGTTGTAAGATCGATGCTGAGAAGCTTTATCTAGACTACGAACGTCATGTTGAATTCCACCTGTTTAGCATGAACAACCTGTTATCGTTATAACTTACCCATTTGGTCCATTCGGCGTGGCGCGTTTTTTTTCCAGTTCACCTTATCGCACCGGGGAAAAAAAACGAGTACTGCAGGATGGATCAGGGTTAGTGCCGTGAAATCCTCAGTAATGTTAGCTGTGACACAACTGCGGGCACGCTCATCTTATCTGACGCGTTGAGCCTGGCCATCGGCCCCACTCGCCACAGCACAGACACTCTCAGTTGGCATAGGTTGGCATATTCCCCCACATTCACACCACCAGTTCGTGTTGGCCCTCATCCTCATCCTCAGGCTGTTGAGCGATCGCAACATCCTCCTCCTCTCGGTCTATTTCTAAAGCACGCAGCTCCTCTTCTGAAAACTCTGGTTCAAATAGGTAACGTTATGGCTCTGGCTCTTGACTGTCTGAGAAGTCACCCTCTTCGTCTCTCACAAAATCAGCCATGTTCATCGCCAGTCATGTACTGTAAGGAAAATAGTCAGGTAGCTACTATGGGCTCTATGCACGGCGGTATTTCCGGTGAAGCATTAGGGATGCTCGATAACTTCCGCCGATTGTAGAGTCCAATGCAATACTGAGAATTTATATTGAATTTTGTACTCCATGGTTATACTAAAGAAACGTTAGTCACAAAAACAGATAAAACAGACACCCCTCGTTGTGTTTATGCTTCTTTTTAAAATTATATTAAATAAATATAACTATATATAAAATTACATCTAAACGTATGTACGTTTCATTTCAAAGACTGGAGGACAGTAAATTTTGAAGACTCTGCCATAATCCCGTTTTCCTCGGTTTTCCTCCGCTTTAATCTCCACAACCGGAAATGGACGAGCATCCTTGCGTCAAATGCGGAATTTATGCGTACATATAGACGAATCCGACGAGCGTTCTGTGTAGGCTGCCATCTTGTGGCGACGCCATTACTGAGCTGTTACACAGGCATATAGACATATGCACCGGTATGCAAACAAACCTCGGTGATAACGCGAACTCACCCTCGATGACAGCTACAGCCAGGCAGAATGACTTGTTGGTTTGATCTGTGACTGCAGTGGCCTCCAGTCACAGATGAAGGTAAACGATCTTACAGATTAACGTTATTTATGAAAATAGCTTGGCAAGCTAGCTAGGCTAACGTTTGCTAACGAGGAAACTATAAAAAGATCTGTCCATTTGGCAGCAATAAATAAATGAATGAAATCAAATAAACAAATTCATGTTTTTCATTTGTGTCCATTATTTATCTCATTTTCACATTGCAACAGGCAAGTGTAAGGTAACGTTACAGCTAGAAAGTATACATAATATCGACCAATTAGTGTTTTTAAACCATGGAAAGAGGTCAATATAACAGCAGGAAAACAATTATGTCACATAACGTTACATTTAGCTCAGGAAAGCCATTTAATGACCATAGCATGTTAACTGAATAGAAAAAATAGCAAGAGAGGAGATTTTGCTGATCACTATATTACATATTGATTATATTTTTTTTACTTATGTCATTAAATAATTGTTATTATACGCGAATGTCCACGTCTTGTACTCGCCCAGGAAATCTGTAAACCGTACGGCTCCAGACAGGGCCAGTCGACCCGGGGTATTCACAATGTTTTCTCTTCAAAATTGAAATTTTACTGCCACCATTGAAACAATTTATAACGGAAACTGTTTACCCACTCGACATTATACAAAGGATAACGTTGTAGCGTTAGTGACAGTCGTAAATCGCGGGCTGTTTATTCCAGTGGACGCAAGTTGCAACTAAAACAATAGGAGGCAATGGCGCAACGCTACCCAGCAACAGCTCAGTAATGGCGCCCGCTTACTTCCGGTAGTTTCGCCGGATTCGTCTACAGCCCATTCAAGCCGGTATGTTTACGGAAGTCGTGCGATTTCATGTGTTGCGTGACGTCTCTGCGCCTCAGTAGCAGTGATTCGCCTTAGCAGTAGTGCTTCGCCTGTGCTTCCCCCTAATATAGTCCCAAGTCAATATCTGCCTAGGAAATCGCAGAGTGTTAATCTGCGTCGCTATTTGTACTCGTTGTGAATACGCAGGCCACAAGAAGTAATTACGTGGGTTTGTTTATTTTTTTAACCACTTTTACTCAGGACATGCTAGCTGGCAACAAGGGAATCCATTCATTGTGCTAAGCTAAGCTAGCGCCGACCCTGTCAAACTAAAACAATGCATGCACTGAGACAAAAATGAATTTGCACACATATCTAAATGTAGGAAAGAATGTGAATAAGCCATATTTCAAAAAACGGTGGAGTTTTCCTTTAACAAAAATCACTATAGTAATGTCATGATTCTGCTCTTGTGTCCTTGATTTTCTCTAGTCTTGAGGCAGGATCATGACAGACCCATGTTTTGTGTGCAAGCACACGGCCTTTTTTTGGGCCATGTGCTTGTGTTGTCTCGTTACGTAACCCGTCCCCGTGTTTTCATCGTCTTGTCATTATCAGCTTCACCTGTTCTTGTCATTAGTTTCTCCGTATATCATCCCTTGTGTTTGCTGTCCTGTGTTGGTTCATTGTGATTATTACCTGCGTGTTACCTTACTTTGTGAGTATCCTGTCAAGAGTATTATCTAGAGAGACTTCTGATTCTATATTCACTGTGATTTCAGACCAAAAAAGGCAGAAACATAAGTTATCACATTCATCTCATTTTTGTTAGCAATCCGCTAGCATGCCGTCTAAAAACCCAGCTCGTTCTCATCCCAAGGCGTCATATATGAAGCTTTTGCCAAAGTGTAGACATTAGGGCTGTGAATCTTTGGGTAGACAGCGAATCGATTCGATTCACGATTCATAGGTTTTCGATTCGATTCGAGAACGATTTGTGCGAATTCAGAACGATTCAATTCGATGCGATTCACATCCAAATTCGATGCGATTCGATTAATTCGATTCGATTCTTATGCATTATTTCAATGCTTCACCCAATGGGTCTTTGTCTGGGTTTGAATTAGCCTACACAGTGGCCTTCGGGGGTCAGATAGTGGGGATTTTGTCCATTGCTAATGTTAGTTCATGTTTGTTTTTAATTTTAATGAATATATTATTATATAAAAAATAAATGGCCTACAAATTATTTGTAGAAACCTACCTAAGTAGCCAATATTTTGAAAAAGGCTTTTAAAGTATTGCATTAATTGACTAGATGCACAAATTAATGGAGACGTTTTCATGATAAAAGATTGACGTTTTCGTGATGATATCAGGGGTGTGTGAGCGCGTGAAACCAATCAAATGCGGATGTCTTATGACGGCCAATGCGTGAGGCAGCTTGTACCAGGAACACTTTAAGGTTGTGTTTATATATTTTAAACCACTGAATCGCTATAAAATCGCGATTAATCCGATTCTTTGCCTTTTTTAATCGATTATTCACGTAAATAAACGATTCACGATTCAAAATACATGTTTCAGGATCGATGCATCTGCATCGTCAGGATTTAGAATCGATGCATCGAGAAAACGAGTGAATCCTTACACCCCTAGTAGACATCCAACGCACATGGCACCCTTTAGCGTCAATATGAGACGCAGATATATATGGGGCAGAAGGCGCCTCCTAGTGGTCTAACCCTATCCCTACCCCAGACCTAAACCTATCCATACTCTGTGCATGTTATATAGACGCTAAAGGGTGCCATGTGTGTTGGATGTCTACATTTTGGCAAAAGCGTTGTATATGCCGCCTTGGGATGGGAATGTTTTGAAAAACCTTGTCTCTGTAGGCTACCAAGACTCTTAGATCTGCATACAAAAACAATGGGTTCATCAACCACTAAAACCTAAATGAACATTGTTCCATGTTAGCAATCACTGACGCGGTGGGTGTTGTGAGGTTTTGCGCTCGTCCACGGCTGCACGCGAAGTCGTCGCTAACCCTAACCTTTCATAGGCCCTACCTATTATGAAACAGCGCGTCTGTCGCAACTTTACTGAAATCTCCATGATAAGCAAGCGTTCACACTATATAAATGTATTACATATGAGAAATATCTATTTTGTATAAAACTACCACACCATTGATGTGAACTTAGCTATACATGCCAGTTATGTCAGAGGGTGCTATTTCAGGCCCTGTAGAGATTTAGTGAAATGCCCAAGCTTTTTTATTTTGCTACTTTGCCATTTTGAATTTACACATTTATAATATTTGTGTTATTGCTACTATTTGTGTGATTGGCCTTAGGGTAATAAAAAAAGACTATTGTGATTATTATTTATTATTATTAATAAGATTATTGTGGGAGTATTTTTGTATTTTCAAAATACTAATTACTTGTATTTTATTTAAATACATTTTTCACATCAGTATTTTGTATTTTATTTAAATACATTTTTCACATCAGTATTTTGTATTTTATTTAAATACATTTTTCACATCAGTATTTTGTATTTTATTTAAATACATTTTTCACATCAGTATTTTGTATTTTATTTAAATACATTTTTCACATCAGTATTTTGTATTTTATTTAAATACATTTTTCACATCAGTATTTTGTATTTTATTTAAATACATTTTTCACATCAGTATTTTGTATTTTATTTAAATACATTTTTCACATCAGTATTTTGTATTTTATTTAAATACATTTTTCACATCAGTATTTTGTATTTTATTTAAATACATTTTTCACATCAGTATTTTGTATTTTATTTAAATACATTTTTCACATCAGTATTTTGTATTTTATTTAAATACATTTTTCACATCAGTATTTTGTATTTTATTTAAATACATTTCATGAGCCAGTATTTGTATTTTGTAACAAAATAGTTTTTGATGTATTTGTGCCCACCTCTGTCACTCTGGCACTTGACTATATTTAGCAGTCAAAAATGTTCCAAAAGTGTGTTTTTATATTTTTCCTTTTGAACAATTGGCTCTTCACTGTATTTAGCAGTCAAAGCCAGAGTAAGGCTCCAAAACCAGAAATTATCAGAAGTTTTTGTTGCGAACGGATAGCTTACCTGAGTGTTCATATCGATATCAACAATGATCTCAACAAGGAATTAAAATTTAATAATGGGTTAATAAGCCTCATTTCCTTGTTGGAATCATTGTTGATATCTGAAATCAACCCAAACACACCCACACCCTCCCTTGATTGCCCCGCCACCAAAATGGAAGAGTTGAGGTCTGCATCATAGCGCAAGCGAAGCTAGCAAACGAATGACAAGGAAGAAAAAAAAAAGAACACCGTACACAATAGTATAAGGAAAGAGTTGCTTGTTAGTCGCCAGCTGCACACTCAAATCAATACCACTCGTGTATGGAGAAACTGATCCACTTTCAACAGAGACTTTGAGAAATCGCTTACTGCACCTTTAATAGAGCCGCGCGCTGGTGTCAGAGTAGTTTGTGGTTTGCTTGGACTGTCGTGCAATTAAGTCATTACAAATCGACTGATTTCGTTTTGTTGGTTAGGATGTTTCAACAGAAATATTTCAGCAGTATAACTGACCTTCAGTGGTAAGCTCAAGTGTGGGGTCTTTCCGGCGAGTGTCATCATGGCACATGACTCGAGCGCGTTTACCTTAAAGGTGCCATATGTAATAATTGAGGTAAAAATTTTCAAAAAATGAGCTACACGCATCAAAAGAATGAGAAGAAATAAGTGCAATGATGTAATTAAAAAACTGGCAAGTTATAGTGCTGCCGAGATATAAACCTAAATTAGCATGCTAAATTACTAGCCCCGGCCCGGCAGGTGTCGTAATACCAGTTCCGGCCATGGGAGGCGGTATGTGGCCGGGCAACGTTACCACCAGCCAAACTGCAGTACACGAGTGAGTCGCGCTCGCGCCGGCTTGTGTGTACTTAAACCTGATGTCAGTCGTGTGGAAAATACAGCCCATTACTACATTTCAGTTCAGGGAAGAGTTCAAAAAATGATTGGTTGACATTATGCATGAGGAATACATTTTGGTAAGTTGTAGCATACTGTATCTTTCAACAGTGTTCGTGTTCTTTTATCATTAGCTAGTAGAGACGATCGGTTCACGTGCGTAACATGTACAAGCGCCAAAACGGTATTTATTGTTTGAATTACATAATAAAATTGACAGAATCTGAGAGCTTAACTAACCTGCTTGCTAAGTGTTAATTGCATGTGTCTCACGGTGAATTCATGAGAGCTGGCAGCAGCGAATGCTGTCAGTCAAATTAATTCAAACTAACAATAAAAGTGTAATATGAACAAAACGAATACCATAAACTTAAAATAATAGCCTGCAGGCTTTTATTTTCCCATATCGTCGAAATGCAACAGCTTGTTTTTGAGACAGGCGTCTATGAGTCGGTCTTCATCATTTAGTGTTGAGATGTTGTTCATTGAGTCTCTGATCTCTAGAAATCTCCAAATGCTCCATGTGAAACTGCGGTCTTCCGACCTTTTACTATCGTGTCAAATGATTTGAATAATATGCAGAGAAAGAGAGCAAAACAGCGGTCGTTTGTGTTGTTTGAAGACGTGAGTGCGTGCGGCAGCGGCACAACACATTTTCTGGAGGTATACTGCCCCCATCTGTTATGGAATATGGAATATTTTTTGATTTTTAGTTCCAGATGGCACCTTTAAAGGGCACCTATTATGGAAAATTCACTTTTACATGGTGTTTGAACATAAATGTGTGTTGGCAGTGTGTGAGCAAAACCACCCTGGAATGATAAAAATCCACCAAGTGTTTTTTTTACAATCTCAATAAATCATCTGCACTGTCTGAGAACGAGCTGTTCTGAGATTCAGCTCTTTGTGACGTAGAACGGGAGACAGGGGTTTGATTGACAGTGTGGCTGTGGCCTAGACCCCGCCCTCGGTGATCTGTACACACCATCCTCCATTGTTTCAACGACAGCCGGTAATGTCTCTTGGAAACATAACTTATCGACTCGTGGGTTAATCCTGTTGTTGTGGCTTAAAAGTTAATCCTCAAGTGTGGATCGTCGTCTACTGTTTGCGATCCACCGTCACCTCCAGTAACAGTAAGTGTATTTTATGATTTTTGAGCAAATATTCTTTTCAGTCGATGTCAGCCAATTCAACAACAAAAGCGTCTAAAGTTGTTGTCGTCGTAGGATGTCAGTGTATATAATTTAAACCTTGTTTGTATAGTGTGTAACCACACGTTTATAAATATATATTTTTAAAGATATTGTATTAAAAACTGCATATATGTTCTGTATGTTAGCCATCTCCTCACATTTGCCACAGAAGCACCTGTATGACAAGTAAACATGACGCCACAGGTCCCTCGCATAAATGTAATTTCGCTTGTAAGTTACGTAGCAAACTTTATCACAGAATGTAGCGTTAGTTTTAAAAAAATGCGCCAGCGTTAGTGTTTGTGTGTCTGTGTGTGTGTTGCTCCTCCATACTTGCAAAGAGGACGCGATTACAACTCTGTAAGTACATAAATGTATCAAATAACCATACCGAGATGTACTGGTCCATTCTCATTTGTGTTTATTCTGCCGGAGTCTCTTTGTGCTATTTATATATTCCGATTCAAACGTACGCTGAATGACAGACAAAACAGCGCGTCTCTCACTCTCCCCTTCTGCTTACCGACGGCCATAGGTGTCAAGTTACGCCCTCATCCAAAGGCAGGGCGGGAATATGCAGCTCATTTGCATTAAAGTGGCAGGCCTAAAAAACAGCTCATTTTCCAACAGGCCCCAAAATGACATTTTCAAAGGGTTATAATAAATTAACTATGGGGTATTTTGAGCTGAAACTTCACAAATACATTCTGGGGACAACCGAGACCAATATTACATCTTGTAAAAAGGGGCATAATAGGTGCCCTTTAACCCTTATGCTGCATTAGGGACATTTTTGGTCTTTTGCAGTTTAATTTCTTTGACCATTTTGGCTGTTTTAATGCAAATGGTATGAAATTTGGCAAAATTGTGACTTTTTGGATACATGTAAAAAATGGGATCCCATTTTGCAAAATATGTATAACACACACTGTGTAGATCAAATAGTAACACTCGGCACCATAAAGACCAAAAATGGCCCATTGAAACCCATTAAAACGTTGTTTAAATCTGAGGCTGTCAGTAATACATGAAACATGATTTTTGCTCAAACATCCTTTCATTTTGAAGCCAATCATTATATTTGCATTATATAGTGTATTCCACCAGATGACGTCACTACATATTTATTCCCTATGGGTGGAAATGCACCTTATTTTAGGCAATAGGCAATGTTTAATAGGTGGCCATTTTTGGTCTCTAACGCGCCAAGTGGGATTTTTTGCAAAGTGGGACTGTGATAATCCAAATCTAAAGTTTTCTCTTTGCATTTAGTTTATTGAAAATAATTGAATTTTTGTGTTTTTTCCTCTTATACAAATCGATGGTTTCGCAAACAAAACTGGTAATTAAAGGGTTAAAATCCTGAAATTGAATACATTTTTGGTAGTTATGATGAGGACTGATGCTGGTTAAAAGATTTAACTTGGTAAAAGTGGAAAATAATAATAATATATAATATTTTAGGCAATGTTTAATATGTGGCCATTTTTGGTCCTTAATGCACTCAACGGTGTTAAAAATCTAATGCAGCACAAGGGTTAATAGTCCCTCAAACGAAGCAATCATTCCTCAGTCACAGAATGAAGGGATTCAGTACCCCATTGAACATTTCAATTGTGACATAATACTACAAATAACAATATTATAACACTAATCATAATTTGGGTATAAAAAGACATTAAAATGGCTTCTATAACAAAAAATAAATAAATAAACAATCTGTTTATTTCATAATTCAATCTATTTGCGTCTGTGGATTATTCTTAATTTGCATTGTGGAGATTTGTCGTTTTTAGCTAGTTGATATCACAAGGTAACGTTACGAGAGGCTGTGTCGTACCACTTCGAAAAGTGCCCAACAACGCCCTTCAGCCGTCATTTATTCACGATACAGCACTTGCCTCGAGTACCTTATTGCTTTTATAAAACGGTTACCACACAATACAAATATTAAAGTAAAAAAAATATGTATTAGTGCAACTTTCATGAAGTAAAATCACTAAAAGCCTTCCTTCCGCTAGAAAAAAATAGTCCCTGACCGTGAACAGCAACAACGGTCCAATGTGTAATATGGATGAGAGCTCAAATAAACACAACTCAGATAGCAGACTGACATTGAATCAACGTGGAAATATGACATCGAAACAACGTTGATCTGACATTGTTTTGCTCATCGAATTAACGTTGAACCAACGTCAGACGCGTCATTCTTTCAAAACTAACGGAAAATCAACTTGAAATCAACGCGTTGTTTCAACGTTATGAAAGCAAACCATTTTTCGATTTTCATTTAGCTTTGAAGAATGCCGCGTCTGACGTTGGTTCAACGTTAATTCGATGAGCAAAATCAACGTTGTTTCAATGTCATGAGAGACGTCGTTTCCACGTTGATTCAGTGTCAGTTTGCTGTCTGGGAACATAGGAAACCGCAGTGATACATCGAGCCGTTGGTCATAGCCGTGCTTTATCATAGCACAACTATTGACCAATCAGAATCGACCGAACCTTTATATAATTATTGATATACGCCAATATTATATGGGCAAAATAAAATTATAATTTTGAAATCACAAAAATGGTTTCTTAAATTCTTTAAAAAGTACACGCGTAACCTGAGAGATGATGTATTGCAATTTTTTTAAAGGTGCATTTTTTTAATACATATTCATTTGAATTATGATTACGTACCATGAATTGAGTTATTGCACGCTTCAATAAAATGATTCACAAGTACACAGTTAATATTTGTTAACTTTATTGAAAGCATCAAGCTCTTAGTACAGATATATTTAGCACATCTTGACCAACCAAGGAAATAGCAAGAGAACTGAACAGCAAAGTTTCCCCTTCCCAACTTCCCATGACATTCCCGCAACCGAACCCTTTCTCGAGTTCCCTCACCACCTTCACAGGCGCGGAAGAACTGGTAGAAAGATGAAAAAGGTCCCAAACATTTCAAAAGTTCACTCCCCACCTCAGAATAGGGCCAGAAAAAAAAGAAAAGGTAAAGTATATAAATATATACTTGGTCCGCAACATCAATGTATAGTGTGTATATGTAGAAATCCCATGTATAAATGTTCGAAACTACCAACCCTTCACACAAAAAGTGCTCGGTGTGATATGTGATGCTAGTTCTCCAAGCAGCGTGAAATTAACTTCTGAACTCCTACTGTAAACACCCAGAGACGTTCATTACTACACCAGCGGGTTTCTCTAGCTAAAGGTGTGTGTCAGCCCATGAGGGACACACACTCGGATACGGATATACACCGTACCCACTGCGCGTCACACCAGTGAACCAAGCTGCTTACATTGTACGAACAGAAATTAAACTCGATAACGTTACAAAGAGCTGAAGCAGACACACTGCGAAGTGGACATCCCGCTAGCCGCTAACCGCTAGCACATGGAAAACTAAACATTTCCCTCGATGCACAACGACCGGGAGAGGGACAAACCTACTGCAACAGAAGAAGAAACTGTAATAAAGCTGCGGTTTCTGTGGAATGATCCGGGTCGACCCTGACGTGCTCAGATCAGCGCGCGCCTATTGTGTGTGTGTGTGTGTGTGTGCTAACCGGCTCATGTAGAGAAACACAGAACTCACTGTTTGGAGAAAGAAAAATGCTTTGCTGTGCGATCGACACACGAAAGCAAAGTGTCTGTCCAACGGTTTCAATTCAACAGCAGGACACACACACACACACCACTCTCCTTCACATCTGGTCTTCCACATCATTCACAAACATCCTCCTTTTTCAGTTCACACAGTCACCTTTCCACTAACTACTGCTCTTTATTGATTAATTACACTCGACACATTCACGAGAAAGGCCTTCTGAGGACAGGAAGACGACAGTTGGGTTTCACCATGATGGTTATATATTGCAGAGTAAGGCAACCGTTAAGCAACTCATCTTCTGAGACATTCACTTCCTCAGTACTTTCAATAACGACAAAACCTGGAAAGCTGAAGAAAATCAGATGAGCATTCGTCTTTTTTGTATCTTCAAACTGACAAAGAAAAATTAGCTACCTAATGCTAGCGTTGCGTTTTCACTAGCCGCCGTTAGGCCCGGAGCGATGGGTAAGTTACTCGACTTCTACAACATTCACTTCTCTACGCACTCGGAATTAACAACCGTCTGCGAGATGAACGAGGAGGGATATCTTCACAGAAACGTTAGCTAGCTATACAGCAGCGAGTTGCGCATATTTAAAGGGTTAGTTCACCCAAAAATGAAAATTCTGTCAGTATTTACTCACCTTTATGCGTTTATTTGTTCTGCTGAACACAAAGGAAGATATTTGGAAGAATGTTTTAATCATACAGATCTCATTCCCCATTGACTACCATAGTAGCCTATGTATTATTTCCTACAATGGAAGTCAATGGGGAATGAGATCAAACATTCTTCCAAATATCTTCCTTTGTGTTCAGCAGAACAAATAAACACATAAAGGTGAGGAAATACTGACAGAATTTTCATTTTTGGGTGAACTAACCCTTTAAATTACGTCATGTGTACCAAACCAAAGGGAAATCAAAAAGAAAAAGCGGCTCTTCTGATTGGTCCGAGCACGTCAGGGCGCCTGCCTAGTGAGGGCGGAAACCCTGTCTGTGGGGGATGCGAGGGGACACTTGGAGGAAGGGAAGGGAGCACTGCATGTATTGGGCCGGTGTGACATGCCTCACACACACCACCAAGTTCAAGAACTCTACATGCACTTCAAGATCACAGCAAGAGTGGGCCAGAATATCTACAGGGACACGAGAAGAGCTTTCATGCACGATATCTACTTCATAGGTACAAGGATGCATAAATGTTGAACTCAGGGAAGATCTACAGCCAGAAGACTCCACACACACACGCCGTCTCTCTCCGCAGCCGCTCCGTTTCTTCTTGCGCTTCTTCATTTCAGAGGTTCAGCTCTGGTTCTGCGGCCGGTTCTTGGCGTAACTGGTGAAGACGAAGTTGTAGTCGTTGAAGTGGGCCAACTGGCGGTCAAGGCGGCGGAAGCCCTCGATTTTCTGCGCCGGAGAGAAAACGCTGCGACATTTGGAGCTCTGTTGGGAACGAGACACACACATGAGCGCGCGTTTGATCACTCAGAATCACAGCGTCGGCGCTGAAGATATTCAGGATCTGCACGTCACCTCTGAATGCTCACTAACAACGGCCCTTGTAAACTCCAGGCTTGACTGCAGTAACAGTGCAACGGAAAAAATACAATTAAACAGAGGACGAGTTATTTTATCAAATCAGGTTCACACCACATACACACTGATATCGCTACGACGGCATTGAGCTGCGATTAGAAATCCAGACACTTTCAATGCATCGTCAGGCGCCCATTCAAAAAAACAGCATTCTTTTCATTTACTGCGTCGCATCAATGGAATTCAATACCCCCACTAATTAGAGAGTCCACATCCTATTACTCATTTAAGATTAATGTTAAGAAATGGCTTGTTGAAAATCAACAGTCAACATTGATGCGGGTCCAATTCACCAACAATAATTGTATCGTCTATCTCCGTTTTATCTGTTTATTCGATTATTTGTGATTTTGACACAGTCTAATCTTTTTACTTTTTGTTTATTGTATATAGAACTGTATTGCATTGTTATTATTTATTATTTTAGGATGCCTAGTAACATCTGGCAAGGGGACTGCCGATGAAAACTAGCCTCGGGTGCACTTACATTTGTTTTGAATGTTGATTAGTGTACATTGTCCCTTTTCAAATAAACAAATAAATAAAATATTCACACATAATATAATATTTATGAATAAAATTATTTGTAACAATTTATTTTGAGGCAAGCGCGTTGCAGTGCAATTATGTTCGAGTACGGAGCATTGTCCGGTATTAATGGCGTGAACCGAACTCCATTACACCTCGAAGGGCGTTAACCCACTAATACCAAACAACACATTAGTTTTACAATCGAAATCTAACGTTTTTACACACAATACCTTGGTTTCGCTGGTACGCCTGACGATTTATTTAGCAACCGGATATATTTATATTCGTAGAACTCTTCAGTTTAGCTAACTTACGGGCCAGAAAGCTAACATATTTATTTTCCATGCAAGCTAGGCTCTTTGGTTTATTTTTAACCTATAATTAAAACACAGGTAGGCATATAACAGCTAACTAGTTGTTTGACTGCCTGTTGCTATGGTTACTCACTGCTGATGTCGCCAGTGCATTTAATTATTAAATGTTGAACGGTGAACAGTCTGTTTCACCCGAACTCCTTTACTAGGCGTCACTTAATGGACACCCTGCAGCCAATCAGAATAGAGTAAAGTAATATTAAGGAACTAAATGTAATTACTAGGGTTAGTTGCGTGTAATTACACACAATTTATAGTAATTACTATAGTGACTACAAGTAATGTGTAACAAGGACACTGTACAATACAGTGTTACCAAAGAATTTTATTAGAGATGGTGTTCGGTTTGTCTGAAATAGGAACTGGCGTCCCTCAACTGAAGGTGTATTAGTACGAGAAACATTTACAACAGGCTGGATTCATGAAATGTGTCATCTCACCACTAACAGTTCTCCTCTTAAACCGATTCACAAAGCCGCCGGGATCTTGTGAATACGGCCCGATGTATAATCGTAATACTAGCGGTCTAATTTCTAACGTTTCTGATGTGTCGCTGCGTTGCGTAACGTACCTGATTGACGAAAAGCGTGGTAACAAATTTCCCTGGATTGAAGACATCCACAACCTTGCGGATGATGTCATCATAGGACGTCTGGGAGAGGTTGGTTTCAAAGCTGACATAAGAGAACTCTGGTTCAGGGGTGATGTGAATCGTCCAGTAAGTTCCCTAGAAAGAGAAGCGAGCTTAAATCAAATCAGAGCCACTTTAGCCACTTCTCGTGAAGAAACACAGCCTTAAACACAGTCTCCTTACATCCGTTTTCATTCCATTCATGGAGTATCCACAAGGGTTGAACATCGTGGCATCAATCACTGAACCTGGAATCAGGTCACGAATTCCACTCATCTGTGGAGACAGACAGAGAGACTCAAAGACTCAGACTCGGAGAGACTCAAGACTCGGAGAGACTCAAGACTCGGAGAGACTCAAGACTCGGAGAGACTCAAGACTCGGAGAGACTCAAGACTCAGAGAGACTCAAGACTCCGAGAGACTCGGACTCCGAGAGACTCGGACTCCGAGAGACTCGGACTCGGAGAGACTCGGAGAGACTCGGACTCGGAGAGACTCGGACTCGGAGAGACTCGGAGAGACTCGGACTCGGAGAGACTCGGACTCGGAGAGACTCGGACTCGGAGAGACTCGGACTCGGAGAGACTCCGAGAGACTCAAGACTCCGAGAGACTCAAGACTCCGAGAGACTCAAGACTCCGAGAGACTCAAGACTCCGAGAGACTCAAGACTCCGAGAGACTCAAGACTCCGACTCCGAGAGACTCAAGACTCCGAGAGACTCAGACTCCGAGAGACTCAAGACTCGGAGAGACTCAGACTCGGAGAGACTCGGACTCCGAGAGACTCAAGACTCCGAGAGACTCAAGACTCCGAGAGACTCAAGACTCCGAGAGACTCAAGACTCCGAGAGACTCAAGACTCCGAGAGACTCAGACTTCGAGAGACTCAAGACTCGGAGAGACTCAAGACTCAGAGAGACTCAAGACTCCGAGAGACTCAGAATTTGTCGTTCGGAGTCGTCTAAAACCACAATTAACGCTCTGGTTTCTACAAATGTCACCAAGGAGCAAAAAACTGCACGAAGTAAAAAACACACGACACACTTGAGAGCAGAAGTGAACCGTACACGAGTGACATCATTAGCAGAAACACCGTCTTTCATGTAGAACTGGTCCATCACAGCTGGGTCAAGGTCACTCATCAGAACTTCTAGAGTCTGGTCCGCCTGCTTGTTCTCCCAGTATTCCGGCAGCTCCAGCGTAAACAAGTACCTACAGGACACAGAGGACACGGGTGAGCAAGAAAACGGCACATCCAAATGATGTCAGTCTGGTTGTTTGGTTTTAGGAACAGCCAAACACTCCACTAGTCAAAGATTTGGGACATCGAACCTCTCGTAATAGGGCTAAACATAATACAGCGAAACTATCGAAATATATACCTCACAATATGCATCACAACGGCTTGCAATAACGGACTCGCTCACTGCTCTCGGCTGAATAGCTTCAGTAGCTTTAAGGAAAGCAAGAAAATGTATTTTTGGCTTATGTGGATGAGACAACAACTCCCAGAATGCACTTGCTTCGCTGCCCTAGGAGGCCACGCCTACCGGTAACAGATCGCAGTAGTTAAACAACAAGTCTAGGCTACTAGTGAGTCTACTTGATGAGTCTGCCAGAAAATGTGTTTCGAGATCGCCAAAAACGTCCGGGATTCAGCTTTTGCTGTCTAGAGTCGCCATTCATTGTATTTACTGTGGCGAGCGGGACGAGTGAGAGCCGCGGGAGAACGGCGTGAGTCATGTCCGGGAAAAAGAGGACGGTAACCCCTACTACTCAGCTTTCTCCACGGAACAAGAGCCTGCTAGCTTAGCTTCCAAAACAAGATGGCCGACACTATGTGTTCTCACATTCTGTGAGTGAGATCGCCCTCTATGGGCGGGTTGAGGACATGCCGGACAATGACAATTTGTGTCATCTGATGATTTTTTTTCCAGACAAAAAAAAAAAAAAACATAAATCTCTCGTCTCAGGGGGATATGAGGGTGGTAATTTGATAATACTACAGGTTTCCTACTAATACAAGGCTTAATGCTAAATCCTGAAGTATCCTTTTAATGAGTTTTAAAGATATTTTTCTTCAATATTGCGGAGCCCTATTTCATAATACGGTTTATCTGCAGTCATGAGGTGTTGAAGTGTAGATGTAAAGCTCACCAGCAGTCTGAGTTCAGTCGCCCCATACAGTAGGGTGCTCCATCTGTGCACACACAGAAAACACACACATCAATCAGACTCAATATTCGCTCGTCACCATTTCATACACAGTGTCATGAAACCGTACTTGGAAAAATCTGGCTGAGAAACTCGACTTCCTCCTGGAAGTTGCGGTGAGGGAACTCTTGATGGGTGGGCTTCATAAAGTTTTTACGAGAATAGAAGAAATTCTGCAAAGGGAAAATAAAGAGATGATCAGGTCACGTGTTCCCATAAAGACGCGTCGTACGAACACAAGGACGTGGCGATGGAGAACTCGGTCAACGCTGCACCTGAAACGCTCGAGTACGTACTGAAGACACATGTTTATACAGTATGAGTGTAACACTGCATGTACAGTGGCCTCACCAGAGGTCGGAGGTCACCCGGGGACTATCCCTACTGTGAATTCAGACTCTCCTTTTGTCACACATTTAAGCCTAAAAACCTGTGTTCAACCAGTATTATCGATCATCTTAAACATTTTCCATAACTATTACAGTCATAACGTGTCCTTAAAGGGATACTCCACTTTTTTTTTGGAAATAGGTTCATTTTACTACTCCCCCAGAGTTAAACAGTTGGGTTTTACCGTTTTCGAATGTACCGATTTTTTTTATATATATATATATATATATATTTAGAAGAATATCAGTAACTAGACAGTTTCTGGTCTCATAGACTTCCATAGTATATTTTTTTCCTAAAAAGACCAGAAACTGTCTGGTTACTGATATTCTTCTATATATATATATATATATATATATAAAAAAAATAAAATAAAAAAAAATCGGTACATTCGAAAACGGTAAAACCCAACTGTTTAACTCTGGGGGAGTGGTAAAATGAGCCTATTTCCAAAAAAAGTGGAGTATCCCTTTAAGTACACTAGTCCCCATGTGACCCTTGCTGCCGCCCACCTTCTGCGCCGTCTGTAAACAGGGTTACGCTTTTCTTTTTCCCGTTATAGTGTGTTCGTCTTCTGCAATCGCTCGTGTCCGTGGACCATCCATTATCATGTATGAACTGTCTGTTCCTTACTGTTATTGTTAAGCGTCCTTGAGATTGGGAAAGACGCTACATTAATTAAACATGATTATTATTACAGTTTTTCACCAACTATACAGTAGAGAACTATTTCAGAAGCAGCCAATGAGTTCCCCTGAAATATTTGCGACGCATTAACAATGTTTTCTCCTATATCGGTTTCATATTCTCTTTAGGGTCACACTGAAGACCAATGATTCATCCTCATGACATCACATGCAAATGGACTCATCTGAGCTCACTCTCTTCAGTGTGACTAACTCTCACATGAACCCATAAACCCAATGTTTGTTCTTAAGTGCGTCATCATCTGCCTTTACTAGGGTTGGGGATCATGTGCGACGTGTTCCCTTCCCGAAACATGAATGATGTTCCCTCAAAATGTTCAGTTGTGTCGAACATTCAACATTCAAAGTGACTTGAGGAGAAAGATAACAGCACACATGCAGGAAATGAGTCAAAACAACGCAATATAACTATACATTTCTATTAATTAATCCATTTATTGATTTTAAGATTTAATATTTCAACTTTTCTTTCTTGGTTTTATGTTGCATTTATAAGTTTTGGGGTGGAAGGGAAGGGTTTAAATAGAGACATCAAACGCTCTTTTTCATTACAAAATGGCATCCTCAAAATAGAGCCCGACCGATAAAGGATTTTGAAGGCCGATACCGATACAAATATTTTTTTGGTTTTAAAATCCGATATATCGGCCGATATTTTATTATTTATTTTTTTATTTCAGAAACGCGCAACAAAACATTAACAGATTTCCCTAACATTAATTATTTGTAGTTATCTATGAGTTTTAACTAAAATAATATGATAATGCATTTTAAAAAGAAACTTGTTTCTTTTATTGTCACGACAGAACAGACTGACGATAGTGGCGTTAGCTAGCTTCATGGTTAGCTAGACAATAATGAGCCATAATTTAGCAATGGATTACGTGATACTGCAAATTGTAAAACATACATTTTCAATATAACAGGCCGAGGAGAGATGATGCGTCTCATTGCTATAACTGTCACGCGCTATTAAAGAAATACTTCAGTCACATTGTCAAAAGTTAAAAGGACAGTCAGTCAACTACACTGTAACAACGTAACGTAATTATTACTAGCTAATCCCGCTTCACTCTCGGCTTATTTAACAGCAGCAAAACTAGACATGATAGTCACAAATGTTGTCCTGCGTATTTGAGTTCAGAGAACTGATGGGGATGATCTTTTAATTGTTATTCAAGCGATGTATGTCTCGTGACCAACTCAACGAGTGTTGCCGACAGGAACGGTGTAGAGCGCCCTCTGGTGGACAAACTATACAACTCCAACACTCATGACATGGTTCAAGCGTGTTTCGTCCGTTTTTATTTTATTTTTGAAATATTCATTTATCGGCCATTAAAGTTTGGAAAATGCCTAATATCGGCCGATAATATCGGTCTGGCTCTACCTCAAACCATAAATCTTAATTTGGCATCAAAGAAATAGTATGCAAATATTAAATATTACTAGATTTCTTTCAATTAAGTTAAGACATTAAGTTAACCAAAAAGTGATAGTTACTACAATTGTTAGATTTCACAGTGTATTAAACCAGATGGGAATTTCCAGAATTGATATCTAAATGATGAGTTGTAGTTCCAGTGCTGTCCGCTAGCGATGTTCAGAGTGTGTGTGTGTGTGGGGTACCTCGATGGCGTCGAAGCCGCAGTACTCGCGAGCCAGCTCCAGCAGTGGCACCAGTGCCTGCAGTAAGAGGGTGGTTCCGCATGTCTTCAAAATGAAACGTCTCTTGGAGACAAACATGCTACTCTCACTGGCAGAGAAGGAGACAGTCGAGGAGGACAATGATATAGCGAGATCAACACTGGGATATCAATGATCTGAATCTTTCCCACACCCATAACAAACGCCTGTAGAAGTTTAATGCGAATCCGTTGTCGTGAATTGTTAATGGGTCGTCTATGGAAACCTAGCCTGGCTAACGTCAAACCACGTCTCATTGGTCTGGAAACCACATGTTCATGTTCTCGGTTTACGAATGCCCAGAGCCGTTTATTGGGTGCTACGTGCGCCTGTGCGTAGCTCATAGCCAATCGGGTCAATGATACCAGACGACGTGAGAGTAGACAAGGAAAACGATTTATGTCTTTGCATCTACGCTGCATTGAAAGGTAACTTCAGGTCTGCGGTCATGTTGGATCCATTGGTATACACAAACTGCTTCGGAGTCATCCCGTCCTGTGATTGGTTCCCTCGCTAATCATGGGATCCAGATTTCCTAGCAGCGCGAATAAAACCGCGGTATGGGGAAACTCAGGCTAGTGGGAACATTTTTATTTGGTTATACTAAACGGATGCGATATACAATTATGCTAATGATTGGTAACTAGGGTTGGGTATCGTTTGAATTTGAACGATTCTGATTCCGATTCCTTGTTTCGATTCCGGTTCCTAATGATTCTCGATTCCGATTCTTTTAAGAGGCAGGGTCAAAAAAGTTTAGCTAACCTTGCTAACCAACGGTCTTTCGGAAGGAAATAATCCTTCGGTCACAAATTTAGCATTTTGCCGAGATTTCGTTATTTTTAAAAAAAAGTGAAGCCACACTTTGGATCGCTGACGTAAGGTACTCATGTTCGACTCGCGCGGTTATGCCAACACTTCCGGTAGACGCTTCTTCGTTGGTGTTGTTCAGCGGTTTCTTCTTCCGCTCGGCGGACTGTGAATATCGAAACTAGGAATCGAAATTTTAACTTTTGAACGATTCCGGGAAAAACGAAAAGTTAGTCCCAGTTCCAATCGATACTCGATTCTCGATACCCAACCCTAATGCTGATTGGACAACATCTGTGTGTAATGGATGGTCAACCAACCCTATTGGTAACACTTTAGAATACGGTTCCTTCATTGAAAGTAACATGACTCAAGTGTTACTACATGATCTAGTCATGATTTGTGCAAACGTTTGAGATTTTTGGTGAACTTTAGTATACTTTTAGAAAATGTCTTTAGTAATTACTAGTTAGTTCCAATGATCTTCACTTTATAATACGAATCCAAATAATTAGTAATTCCCACAGAACACTTTTATCTGTGAGCTATTACTTAATAATTCGTTAATAAGAATTTCTTTTAGTTAATAGTAGTCACTAGATTGTTAATAAACTTTTTCAGTAGTTCTCTGGGAAGTATTAAAAAAATAGTAGTTATTGATTACTTAATAGTGAGCTACCACTTTCGTCTGTGCGCTATTACTTACTAGTTCGTTAATCAGAGTTTCTTGTTAGTTAATAATAGTTACTAGATTGTTAATATTGTGTTACTCATTGGTTCTTGTGTAGTTATTCATTAACAAATGAACCGTATTCTAAAGTGTTACCATGATTAAATATTCTCCTTTTTATTTCAGCAAAAACACATTAATGCCAATATCTACAGTGATTTCTTCGGACGGCTATGAATAGCTTTGAGCCGAGTTCTCCCTTTGACCGTTCTGTGTCTCAGACCTAATAAATAGCTTAGCGTCTGCTTAGCGGGACGCATTTACAATCCTGCGCCGGTGACCTGGTGAATGTCACACGGATGCCATTCATACTGGCGTTATCTGGGATCTGAACCACTACTGTGGGCTTATCAGCGCTGCGCGAGGCCAGTGTGTGAGTGCTGTTAGCACGTAAACACTCAGTGCTCGCGCTTTACGCTTCTGTCAGTGAAAGCTTTCATTAAAGTAAATCACTTTGAGCAGTAACGTCACTACAAATAACCTCTTCTCGGTGTGAGAAACCTTCATTTCATGATGATTTGAAGGCGTTGGCCAATGAAGGGAGGACAAGCGTCACCATTACAATCCTGTCCTCTGACCTCAGACACACAGACGACAATGTCAAAAGCTCACCTGAGTATATAAGCTTCCTGCTTGTCAGTCTTTGTCACACTTATAATCAAGCAATGCACATTCTCCAGAAGTTTGTCCCACTCAAATCTGAAAAAAAAAAAAAACACAGAAAGAGAAAGATTAAGATTAGGCAACAATGACCTATTGTTTTCTACATCAATCTGAGTAGGTGAGCTACTTTTCATATTTGAAGAAAGTCAGCAAATATCAAATATCTCCAAAGTTAGATCTTTTGGAAAAAAAGCAAAAGGAAAAGGCAGAAGCTGATGAGGTCAGCAGCTCGTTAGGAGTCCGCAGGACGGCATCTGGACGCTGATTGGCTGGATGTCGTGGTGTGTGGATGAGGTCATCCGCTCTGGCTTTCGCTGAGAGAACTCAAATTACACACGTGTGGCTCAAGCTCAGGCGTTATTGAAGATCGTGCATATAACGGGATTATTTTGTGATATTAGTAGCACTTCTAGTCTGGTGTCATTCCAACATTCGACACAGAGAGTGGCGATCACAGGACCGCAAACTAACCTTCTGGCCCCCTTACAGAACATTTAGGGCACACCTTAAAAGAGTAGTTCACTTTTGAAAAAACTTTTGCTGATAATTTACTCGCCCCCATGTCATCCAAGATGTCCATGTCTTTCTTTCTTCAGTCGAAAAGAAATTAAGGTTTTTGACGAAAACATCCCAGGATTTTCTCCATATAATGGACTTCAGTGGGAACCAAACGGTTCAAGGTCCAAAAGACAGTTTCAGTACAAACTGCAAACTTGTTCAAAGAGCTTTAAACGACTCCAGACGATGAATAAGGGTCTTATCAAGCGAAACGATCGCTCATTTAATAAATAAATAACAAAGTTTAAGTTTTATAAGATCATATGCTCGCCTTGCTCTGTTCTGTGCGACTCTCCTGTTCGAACTCGTTCAACAAAATGAACAAATCTTTTTCCGAATCAATTCGTTCGTTTCTTTCGCCGAATGAACCAAATGACTCGGAAAAAGATTTGTTCATTTTCATGAACGAGTTCGAACAGGAGTGCATCACAGAACAGAGCAAGGCGAGCGTTTGAGCTTATAAAACTTAAACTTTGTTATTTATTTATAAAATGAGTGAACGTGTCGCTTGATAAGACCCTTATTCATCGTCTGGAATCGTTTAAAGCCCTTTGAACAAGGTTGCAGTTTGTACTTATAGTTTCTTTTGGACCTTGAACCGTTTGGTTCCCACTGAAGTCCATTATATGGAGAAAATCCTGGAATGTTTTCATCAAAAACCTTAATTTCTTTTCGACTGAAGAAAGAAAGACATGGACATCTTGGATGACATGGGGGTGAGTAAATTATCAGCAAAAGTTTTTTGAAAAGTGAACTACTCCTTTAAACTGATCAGATTAAAAATCATCTATGAACAAAAATCATGTGCATTGAAGCACTTGAATGTCGAACTCTGAAATAGGGGTGTGCTGGTAATTATTTAACCGTGAGATCGACGGTTATAGTTGAACACCGTCATTAGAACTCTCTAAACGCCAAAATCGTGATATTAAAATATTTTTTATCATGTTTAAATAATATCAGCCTTCGTTCGAAGGACACGGATACGGAGTTAGTGGTGCAGAGGCTGCTACTGCTGGAGATGATTCAGAAGAGGTCTGTTCCCGCACGTTCACACAAGAACGCGCTGACACGGATAAAGCCTCGTTTATAATCGACGCATCCGTTTTTTTTTTAACATCTATGGTCCTCATGAGCGGCAAAAATGACGCGTTGGGTGTGCAAGACCTCATTTCACTTTACTGTGTGCAAGGCTTTTTTTGGTGACAGCGCGCGCGACGCCGCATCCGCGGATAAACGACTTCAAGCCGAATGCGTCTAAATTGCAGTTCATTGCAAAGTTTTTTATTTGTTAAGGATTTGTTTACTGTGTGTGATTCATTTAATGGGAAGATCGGCCCACGAGTCAACCTGTTCTGAGTGTATTATTGAGCCGAGCCGATAAACGATGTATGAACTTCGGCTCCAGAGTCACTTCATGATCATTCTACCATTTCATTTGAGAAAAAAACCCCCATTATATCTTAAAACTAGGAAGATATTACATCTTCACTATCATATCTTAAACGCGGGGAAACTAAGAGGTCTTCATGGCGACCCTTCAAAATAAGTCCAGTTTAACTAAACAGTAATATATAACTGTTGTACAGTAGAATTTAGATACGCCTCACTGTAATAATACGAACACTAATAATAATAAATCAAAATTTTATTAAGGAATACTCATTTTTCATCCATGTTTAACAGTAGCTCAACTGTGCAACATGTTGTTTGACAAAACAAATCATCTTTTGAAAGTATTTTGACACGTACTGAGTTGCTTATCTTTAAAAGAGTTTTAAAAGAGTGTGAGTGTATGAGTGTTTGTTATTTTAGAGTGATTTTTAAAGTGAGTGTTTGTTATTGAATCAATAATTGATCAAATAAATAAATAAATAAGAAATACATCCAAAAACATTTTATTATTTCGTTCAAATTAATAGTATAATTTTAAACAGGCTAAACTAAAGCAATGAACATTTGTTGTCACAACCTCTAGTTTGCATGTAATTTTTTTTTTTAAATCATTTTGAAAGCTGATACATTGGCCGAAAAGCCATGACCCAAACACAAAATTATAACATTCTCATTATATAATTTTATGTAGCTTATTTGACACCTTTGTTGCACTTTACTGGATTTTCCCCTCTTCCAATCATATTTCAAGCAAATAAAAACCCTCATGGCGAACAGTGCACATCGAAAGCGACTCCGCAAAAATAAATAATAATTTTATTGTCTTTAATATATCGGCCACTTTTGTTATCAGGCCGATACCGATATGGTGCTCGATCTATCAAGCATCTCCACTAAAACGGTCCTGGAGCGCTTTCAATTCCAAAATATAAAAATTAGGGCAGTCAAACGATTAATCGCGATTAATCGCATCCAAAATAAAAGTTCGTGTTTTACATAATATATGTGGGTGCATTGTGTATAATTATTTTATATATATATATATATATATATATATAAATAAAAACACACACACACATGCTTGTATATATTTGAGAAATATTTCCATATATAGAGATTTATATATAATAAATATAATATATATTTATATTTATTTTACATATAAATAATATTTTTTTCTTAAATATACATGCATGTGTGTGTATTTATATATATATATATATATATATATATATATATATGTATATATATATATATACAATAATTATACACAGTGCACCCACATATGTTATGTAAACACAAACTTTTATTTTGCATGCGATTAATCGCGATTATTCGTTTGACAGCCCGAATAAAAATACATCAAGCATTACTTTAAAAAAAAAAGTTATCATTTGAACTGTGAATAAACTATTTTAAATTAAATGCTACTAATGTTTAACATATTACATGTACTTGTTGATATGAAATATGAGCCGTGATGTGAGAGGAAAACCAAGATAAAGGAAATCAAAACATTGATTCATTTCCAGTCAATCTGCAACTGGCAAAAAAAAAAAAAAAAACTACTGTGAAAATATGATTTGATCACATGATTTATGACGCATAACACAGCGCCAGTCCCTGGGGATAGTGCTTGGTCATCCTGTGGGAGGAGGAGGGGCGGCTCCACGGTGATCCTCTTTTAGCGTCTCTGAGAGGGTTAACCAACGCTTTCCCGGAAGTAAACTAATACCCTCATCAGTCACTCAGACAGCCGTAGTCAGAGATACCGCAGAGATCAGCTTTCAGTCTTCAGAGAAACCAAAGGGACACCAGGATACTACACACACATCCTCATTCATGTTTTATACACTTATGGCCTAAATGAGCTGAAAAGTCTTTTATTTAAGGGTTTAAGACATGTTGTACTGAACTGTAAAAAAAGTACAAGATTGGTATATAAAAAATATACGATATTTTTGGAAACTACTTATTTTTTCGACCTTTTTGGCATCATCATTGTAGGTTTTTGCTGTTAATATAACTCATGGTAACCATCACCACCGGTTGGTTTTGTAGTAATAGACCGAAAAATATTTTGAGAATATCAGTATTGGCCAATCGTGTTCATTAGAAAACAATATATTTATTTATCCATTTGCTATCTATCCGTCTAGCCAAGCATAATTTTAGCCAACATAATATAAATCTATTAGATAAAAAGTGTTTATTTTTCAGCAATTTTTTATTTTATGCATCTCTTAACACTGTAATACAGCCTTGTAAATGTCCAAGCATTCCTGCACGTTGGTGTTTAAGCGACGATGTTGTTGTGTCTGCATTGAATCATCAGTTCACACTCACTGACCTGCAGCTGTCGAGCTAATGCGCAATAGAAACCGACCAATGAGCGAGCGGGACTCTCGGCCAATCACAGCGCGGGGCGGAGCTTACAGCATGTGACGCAGCACGTGTCTTCACATGCAGGCTCTGCGGCGCAACTCGACAACCGCCATGATAGTTCCCAAAAATAGAGCCCTTACGAGCAGTCATTGACATACGCATGTGTTCACATCTCTGCGATTAAAAATGTTCAGAGAGGAGTTCCTGTTAAAATGAACATTAACTCCAATAAACGTTACATCTGGTGGTCAACAGAATAAATCCATTCATTTAAGTGCACAGATACAGGAGATATGATGGGGTTCACTATGGCGCCATAATATATACAGATCAGCTAGCGGTAGCCACTAGTCACTGGCTAATCAATTGATCAACGCTAAAGCGCGTCGATAACGGGTTTAGACAGAAGCAGAGCTGATCCGAACACAGCAAAGCATCAATCTCGCTGAGCCCCGCAGAGCGGCGATACGAGATATCAACAGATAAAGCCTGATGTTGCGAGATAACGTTACATCAATATGTTGGTAAACGTTGTTGACGTTGGAATAATTTAAGTAACGTTACGCGCTGCAGAAAAAGCTAATCGGGGCTCGAGGTTCAGCTCCAGTCATGACAGCACAAATGAATGGGTGAAAAGGGGGATGGTGTGTCAGAAATGGCCAAAACTGCTGATCACGCCACGGGTGTCAGGGCCACATGTCACTCACCCACTCACTCTCTTAGCGATTACATTAACATTACTAACAGCATTGTCATGTTTTAGGCAGGGCTTCATGGGCAGGGTGTCGTGAATCAGATCAGTAACGTCAAATCTGGCTCGGTTAACGGAAAATCCAGCCTGATACGGATTCACCCACCTGGGGATAGTGCGCAGATCCCCGGTCCCTTTGGCCTCGTCCTGCCGGGAGAACCAGACCTCCAGGAGCTTCTCGGTCCCCTCGAAGAAGTGTGCACCGTTGTCCTCTTCCATCGTGAGACAAGCAGACTCGAACAACAGAAATTTAAGCGTCGGATGGAATCCCAATTTAATTAGTCCTTTATTGGTAGTTATAATTTATAAGCTTAGTTACAGTCCTTGAGCAGTCCAGATGTAGTTGCCTTGTTTTTTTTACCGTCTTCCCTTTTTCAGAGAATACCGTGAGCGAGTGCTAGCTAATATCGCCGGCCATACTGTGTAAGCGCAGAACGGCAGACTGCGCGGAGGTTTTATTACCTACCAGCTGACGTCATCGCGGTCGCGACCAATCACGGCCAAGAGGCGGCGCTCGTCCCGGCAGCGATTGGCTGTGACTGTTTTCAATCAAATGAGATGTTGCGTAAAGGTATGAATTCACGCGGCACATCCGCACATGCCCGTGTATAGATGAATTAACATTTCGCGTTCGCGTTGCTATAACGCTGCACCACCAGTGCATAGACATACGTGTCCGTTTATTCACCAGTTTACTGAAGGAAAAAGGGAGTGTATTTTACACATTTTATTCATCATGCGTCACATTTTGAGAACAAGAGTTAGATTGTCCTCATGCTGCAATCACAACTAATGTTTGTTTGAAAATGCATTTTTGAAAGGGAACGTAACGACGGTAGGAAAGACGTCCACAGCGCGATTTGCGCGTTGTAGTTTTCCACAAGTCCTATCGTCGTTGACTCAAACCGCAGGGTTGATCTGAGAACACTACATATCCCAGAAGGCCACCCGCCACAATAAATAGCGTCACCGAGCACGTGATCATTAAGCGGAGCCGACCAAAATCCCAAACAAGGAAATGGTGGGGTAATAAAACGATCGGATCATTTAATTAATGCATGTAATAATTAATATTTTATTTTATTGTAAATTAAGAAATATTTATGGGTTAAAATGGACTACGACTTCAAAACGAAGCTCGCCGCCGAGAGGGAGAGAGTGGAAGATCTGTTTGAATATGAAGGTTGTAAAGTGGGTCGCGGCACATACGGGCATGTTTATAAAGCGAAGCGTAAAGACGGGTAAGAGACACGCGATTGATCGACGCGTTTCACTCACTGCACGCGCTTCTGCTGTCACTGTGTGTGTGTGTGAGTGTGTGAGAGTGCGCTCGGGATGCTCTTGTGTATCGGGGGAATTACGCTGTAATCTCTAACGTTACCCTCTGTGATTGTTTTTGTTTTCATGGACGCACTTCAACGGTCCACCCCCCAAACCAACGTGTGTGTGTGTGTTTCACGTGTTTATATATCCGAATGCGCAGTAGTTCATGCGTTCATATTTTAATAAGTGCAGTTTTTCGCTTGTGCAGGAGTTTATATGCCCAGGAATCCAGATGTGCATGTTCATTTGTGCAGTTCTGAAGTCACCTTGATTTGTGCACAAGTCCACACTTTTCTAAAAGGTGCAGTTAGCGTGTTTTCATGAATTTATGTATAGTGTGCAGTTTCGCGGGAGTTCATGTGTTCATTCAAGTGTTGTTCAGAAGTCACGTGACGAGTTACTGGACTCATAGCGGATTCAGCAAGTTCCACCCAGAACCAATAACTGATTGATTATGCCAGTTAAAAATGGTGTTATTGTGACGTATGTGAAATACTCGAGTGACAGCGGGGTGGCCTCGGGTGGCTCTTGTTCTCCTCCAACTGCACAAAACATGGGAAACGACTTCCTGCAGCTTAAAGTCCCCATGAAATCAAAATTTTAGTTATTATGTTAGCCTCAAGGTTATCTATAAGCTAGTGAATGACAACTAGTGCATTTCCGCCAATTTGATGACATCACTCTGCACTTCAGCTTCTCATCATATTTTCTGTCCAATTAAAATCTCGCTTGAATCTGAAGCCCTGCCCCCAAATAGTCACTGAAAGTCCCCGTGAACCGGAAGTTGCAAACGATTTTTCTCCAGTGCTGTGACGTATTTCCAAGTGAAACGGAATATTGAACAGAAGGCAGGGTTTTACTCTAGCGCTCCTCCTCTCCATCTCTCGCTCATAGCAAACTAACGGTTTGAGGGGAGTGGTTAAGCGTTTCCCCACTCAAACTGTGAAACCTACGTCATCAGAAAAAGAAACCGTTCCAGACCGGAAGTAACTTTTCAGATTTTGATTAAAGATTACTAAGGTAAAACATTTTTTTAATATATATTCACTTGCACGGATTAATTGTTCACCACAAGACTAGTAATATGCGCTAACAAAGTAAATAGGTTCAATTTTGATTTCACGGGGACTTGAAGCTGTGGCTGAAATCGGTCACTTGTTCACACATTAACTATTTTCTATAGTGATTGGCAGATAGTGTACTATATATAGTGGATAGGGAATGATTCAGACATGTTTTCCGTTGGGATGGTAGACTGGTTTCATGTTAGTGAGTCCAGACTAGAAAACATAGACCTGTTTGAATTATGTATATTGAATTCTAAAGTAATATGGCGGAGATTGGGAATAGAAATGGTTAGAGATTAAGAGGAAACTGGCTTTAACGAGAACACTGGGATGAGCTAAACACTATTGGCTATTTTTAAAAAAGGGGAGGGGCTGTTCAATATGTCCCGCCCCTTTTAACCTCTATTGACTTGGAACAATCACACCGTTATGTTGCATAATAGAATATGTGATATGAATCAACCAAAATGTGATATAAAAAGACCATAACAAACACAACGCCTAAATGTGAAGGCAGCAGTATCTTCAATAATGTGGTCACGTTGCCTTTTTTACTATTCAAGAGGAGGCGTTTGACATGTGAAACGCACCGGATGTGTTTGTATGTGCGGGTGTTAGCTGTATTTCGGTCTGTCTGCATCTTTCTTGTCAAGAGAGGGAACAAAAGATTGATTTTGAAATGATACTTACTCCATCCATTTTACACACACAAAAAAAAAGGTAAAACCACCTACGGAAGAATCGAAATATACAAATCAATCGGTTTATCTTTACTACTTGATCAGATCAGTGGATAAAAGTAGTTGGTTTCTTTCCTGATGCTCATCTGACACCATGACTGAATTAATAGCTTTATGTATCTTAGATTTTTCTCACTAAAGTCAAGTTAAATATGTCGCTTTACACAATACAGATTGTTTCAAAGCAGCTTTACATGATAAACAGGAAATTACAGAATCAATTCAATTCTGCTGTGAAAAAGACAATCGTGTCATTAAACTCGAAGTGTGTACAATGCTGATTCAGCTCCAGTTCAATTATGAAATGAGTTCATTCGGCTATGGAAGGCTGTACTGAAGACTGTTGTAATGTTATTCACTTTGCATCAGTTCCGATTTAGTAAAGTTATTTAGCACAGCTATTGCTCAGTGAGTGAAGCAACACACACTATTGACTTCATTGATGTGTCCACACACACAACCTCTTCTGCTAACCACAAAACCCCAACATTAGAGAAACTCTTTTAAATATCAAGCATAAATGAACATTAAACAACTAGCATTAAACTAGTCATCATTATTTTTCTGTAACTTTAAGTCAGTTACATTGAAATGTACATTGGTCGAATTTGATGCCCAAAAGTAAGACTGATTACTCTTGAGGGAGTAGTTCACTTTTGCTGATAATTTCCTCACCCGTATGTCATCCAAGATGTCCATGTCTTTCTTTCTTCAGTCGAAAAGAAATTAAGGTATTTGATATTGTTTTCCATATAATGGACTTCAATGGGAACCAAACGGTTCAAGGTCCAAAAGACAGTTTCAGTGCAAACTGTTCAAAGGGCTTTAACCCTCAGGTGCTCTTCTGTCATTTCTGACGAAAAAATTTCTGTTTTGAAATGTT
The DNA here is from genome assembly GCF_988280905.1 of Pimephales promelas. Lineage (NCBI taxonomy): Eukaryota > Metazoa > Chordata > Actinopteri > Cypriniformes > Leuciscidae > Pimephales > Pimephales promelas. Next base: position 1,590,433 of record NC_142781.1, read on the forward strand.
AAAAATCACGGCCTCATCGGAATGTTATGAAACTTGGTGACTTTTATGGCATTGGGTATGTGAACACACAAAAAAATTGAGGTCATGATCCGAGCAGGCTAAGTGGTCGTAAAAAAATAGTCACACTCGTGGTCTTCGGTCAAAAATGACCCCCATAGGAAATGAATGGGAAATTTGACAAAAACTTTGAGAATTTTTGTGTATACAATCTACAAATCGGCCACGATGCAGAAAAAAGTGCTCAGCATTGAAGGGGTGACACTCTAAAACATCAAGAGTGCAGTACACACCCACCCCTACACACACGCATACACACTTTTATACACAAAAACACCAATAAATTTTGATTAAAGAAATCTGTTTTGAATATTTAAAAATCACAGCTTCTTCAGAAAATTACGAAACTTGGTGACTTTTATGGCATTGGGTATGTGAACACACAGAAAAATTGAGGTCATGAATCGAGCAATTTAAGTGGTCGTAAAAAAAATGAGCCACACTTTTGCTCATCTGTCAAAAATGACAACCCATAGGAAATGAATGAAAAAATCTCTGAATTTTTGTATGTACAATCTACAAATCGGCCACAATTCTAAAAAAAAGTACACCGCAGGAAAGGGGTGACACTCTACAACATCTAGAGTGCAAAACAGACACACCCACCAACACACACACACACACACACACAAACACACTTTTATACACATACACACCAATACATTTTGATTACAAAAATTATGTTTTGAATTTTTAAAAATCACAGCTTCATCGCGATGTTATGAAACTTGGTGACTTTTATGGCATTATGTATGTGAACACACAAAAAAAATGAGGTCATGATCTGAGCATGCTAAGTGGTTTTAAAAAAATAGTCACACTTGTGGTCTTCGGTCAAAAATGACCCCCATAGGAAATGAATGGGAAATTGTAAAAAAAAATTGTGAATATTTGTTTTTTGTCATTTTTTTTATAAGAAATAGTTTTTGAGATTGTTTCAACTATATATACAAATCCACCAACAAACAAAAAAAAGTGTTCATAAACAGCTGGGGAATTCACATGCCTCTCCATAGAGAGCTGTACACGCCATCTAGTGGTTACACCATGATTCTACGCTTTTTCTGTATACTGTAACCAGATGGTGCTAATTTTCTTCAAAAGATATTTTTTTCTGAAGGCCTAGACTCTATATTAAACTAAAATACTACATTAATATTTTTTTGAAAAAAAATAATATATATACAGAAAAAAAAATATTTTTCCATGGCAAAAATAAACCATAAATATTGCATAAATATTAATAAATTCAATTAAATTGTCTCAAAATACTAAATTAAAAAGAATAAATATTATAGAACAAAAATAAATTGCATTGGTTTTACTGGGATGGAGAAAGTTTCATTTTTAGGTGTCCGGTCACTTTTGACCGGGAAGATAACAAGTGTGACTCCGAAACGAAGAGCACCTGAGGGTTGATGTCATCACTTCTGCACTCTATTGGCGTGCGTGCCGTTTCACGTCATTTTTGGTTCGTTTCATCGTGTGATTTTTCGTGACATCATGAGGTTTGTAGACAAGATAGAATCATTGTGTGGTGTGAACAGCTCAACAACTTGAACACTCCTGATTTCACAGAGAGCAAGTCATGTAGTGTGAACCGCACAGTTCAGCTCGTCGTTTTAAAATCATGTAGTGTGAAGGCTTGATTTGGCTCTGATGCCCTGATCTGGTTCTGGTCTTGCCCTGATTCTCTGATCTGGCCCTGATGTTCTGATCTGTCCTTAATCTGGCTTGATGCCCTGATCTGGTTCTGGTCTGGTTCTGATCTGACCCTAATCTGGCTCTGATGCTCTAATCTTTCTCTGGTTTGGCTCTAATCTTGCTCTGATCTGGCTCTGATGTGGCTTTGCTCTTGCTCTAATCTGGCCCCGATGCTCTAATCAGGTTCTGATGCTCTGATGTGGCCCTAATCTGGATCTGGTGCTCTGATCTGGCCCTGATCTGGCCGTAATCTGGCTCTGGTCTGGTTCTGACCAGGGCTCTGATGCACTGATCTGGCTCTAAAGCTCTAATCTGGTTCTGATGCTCTGATCTGGCCCTAATCAGGCTCTGGTCTTGCTCTGATGCACTGATCTGGCTCTGGTCTGGCCCTGGTCTGGCTCTGATCTGGCTCTGACCAGGGCTCTGATGCACTGATCTGGCTCTAAAGCTCTAATCTGGTTCTGATGCTCTGATCTGGCCCTAATCAGGCTCTGGTCTGGCTCTGGTCTGGCTCTGATCAGGCCCTGATGCACTGATCTGGCTCTAAAGCTCTAATCTGGTTCTGATGCTCTGATCTGGCCCTAATCAGGCTCTGGTCTGGCTCTGGTCTGGCTCTGATCAGGCCCTGATGCACTGGTCTGGCTCTGAAGCCCTAATCTGATTTGGCTCTGTGCAAGGCACACAGGCCGGGAACTAAAAATCCCTCATCAGTTCAGTTAATGCAAGTAGCTCTTCCGTGAGCACTTGATATAATAAATAAAACCTTACTCGCTTGGTTTATACTCTGAGCAATGTGTCTGAACTTTGTATTTTGAGCACTTCTTGTGTTGTTGTTGCCTCTTCACGATGACTTGTTTGACTAGTCCTCAGATGTAAGTCGCTTTGGATAAAAACATCTACTAAATGACTAAATGTAAATGCAACTGAAATGATTCATGTAGTCCCATCACCAATTTAATAAACTTAAATTTGACATATTTCACTCGATGAATGAAATTAAGCCGTGGCAAAAATGTTCAGCAATTGTGTGGCTTATTTTCCCTTATTTTCATTAAATAAATTGAACAAGTTTAGCCGCTCTGGCAGACAACATTGGCATTACATTATGTGGTTTAAAAAAGTCATGCATCAGATTATATCAAGAGGAACAACACAAAGTATGCTGGTGTCTAATTGGCTGTTTGTCTTGATCTTGATCGTGACATCATAGTTCTCCAAATGGTCACTGCGATATGTGGGAAAAATAACATGATGCAGAAGAGTACAGCAGCACTACACATTTGGTCCTGAAACACACACACACACACACACACACACACACACACACACGTCTAATGAGCTGATGAGTGACTGATTACACACACTGTTATTTGATGGTGAACAGTGATTGTTTTCTTTGTTTTTGCTCTGATGATTGTAGGATGACTGTGATCTTTTTTATGATTTCTGAAGGTGTGGTCAAACATGTGTCACTGTTCACTCATACAAGTCTCCTTCAAAGCAATCCAACCAAATTCAACAGAATGGAAGTCACCTGGTGGCTATTTTTGGTATTACGCCTAAACAAAAACTTCAATTTTGGTGATATCAATTTCAAATTTGGAACACAACTTGGTTAGAGATATGGCTTTGATTTTATAGTAATTTTAATAGTAAAAAATATTTTGTAAAATATATATTTTATATAAAAGAAAACAAAATACAATATATTTGATTTACTGTAAATTTAAACTTCCATAACTTTTTCATACTTTTTCATACTGTTTTCACTGTTTCCTTTAAAACAAGAGCAAACTTTCCAAAGCATTCTTATATCGGGCATTTTAATATCCATTATATAGGGCATCCATATCCATTGAATTGGGCATTTTAATATCCATTCTCAAAAAGGAGGGTAGATCCATCATACTGATAGACGTCCTATTTACTTTCCCTTGAGACTTAACAAATACTCCACACGATGGGTATTTTGACATGATAGCGTGTGGAGTCGACCATTCAAGTGCAATAAGACGTGAAAGAGATCTGAATTGGCGGCCGTATGGTATTTGTGTATTACTTTGAATTCCATATAATTTAATAATTAAATGAGAAATGTATCGTTATAAACTTACATGAGTGGTTGAATGTTGTTGTGGCACAGGTGTTTGTAGTGTGTGTGTGTCTCCTGTGTAACGCTGTGTTTGTGTTTTACAGGAACGATGAGAAGGAGTATGCACTGAAACAGATCGAAGGCACTGGTATATCCATGTCTGCCTGCAGGGAAATCGCTGTAAGTTATGTTTTAATCTACTTCTGAACTGCTTTACCCCGTACGTTTTTTTTTTAAACAAACTAAAATGTGTCTACAATAATGTGTTAATAGGAACCCAGCACTGGGAATCGTTTCCAAAATATAACCGTAATTCTTAAGTATTAGGCTGATTAAACATATTAGCATCTTTCATTTAATCAACACAATGGTGTGACCAGCGTATAGGAAAGCCTTTAATTTCTGCTTGGTTCCTGTGAAGATAACCTTTGGAGGTTTAGTTTTGTCTAGGGCATCTGTGTCAACTTCTGATCTTGTAAAAACCCAAATGTACCCAGCTAGAAATGTTTTGTTCTGGGAACACACCACAAAGTTCTAGTAATGTTTTCAGCGGGTAGTTCTATTTTGGTTCCCAGAATGTTCTCCTAGAAAGGGAACACAGCAAAAACTCCAGCGATAAAAGTTAATGAGATAATTAAGTGATTAATTGAGTGATGATTGAGCATTATTGCAGACGCCGGATGATAAAAAGCAGAATCACTGAAGGAGAAAATCTAAAATTGTAAGCCACCGTTATGGAGATCAGTGTTTGCTTTAGTTGGGCTCTTGACACTTATGTTATTAACTTTAGATTTCGTTTGACTGCTCTATCTGAGTTATAACTGCCAGATGAACAAAGAAAAAAAGTGATCTAAAGGTGTTGGTTATATTATGACATTCGTCATTTGAAATATATGTTTGTGGTGTTTTCTGTTGGTTAAAACCACTTAACTGTCACCGTCCCACAGGTGGGACGTTTGCCACTATATTTTTAAAACAATAATATCTTAGTAAATACCTTAAATAATATTGACAAACTATATATCATTTGAAAGCTTACAATCTCTAGTTTCCATATTTGGTGACTGATTTTCAAAATATATTACAGAGGAGCCATAATTTATCAATATAAAACAAGAATATTTTCATACTCATAAGGCGTGTTCAGACCTTTGTTTTAAAATAGCAATAAACATGAAAAATCATGAAAAAATGGTAGATACCTCAGTTTGTTTTCATGCCAAAAGTTCAAAAGATAGAATCCATTCAATTATTTTGGAAAAAAAAGGTCTGAAAAGTTTAAAATATCAAGAAAAAAATAATAAATTCACCATTTGTGACGTGGCAGCTAGCTATGACTTACATGCGTGTTCTTTGTATGTGTTTCTTAGAGGTTCAATTCATATCAAAATCTGCCAAACTTCCCATGCTACTCCTGAATAGGATCTCTACTTCAGAAATTGTATGAAAATTGTGAAAATAATGGTTCATATCACTCAAAACATGAATGGAAATGCAGACGCCCTTATATGGGCAGTAATGGAGTCTGATTGTGCCCTAGTGAAAAAGTTTGGTACTGCGCTCAAACAAAATCTTACTGAAAGCTCATTTTTTGAGATATCAACCTAAAATTTGAAACACAACTTGTTCAGATTTTTGGCTTTGATCTTTCTACCATTTTAGAGTAGCCCAGGTTTTGAAAATATATATTTTATGTAAAATATGAATAATTAATATTTTTACATTGTACATTTCCATAAACTCTAACTTCTATAACTTTTTTTCTGTTTCACTTTCTTAATTTATTTCACTTCTACAAAAATCTGCCAAATGTCTTCTTTAAAACAAGACCAATCATATGTCTATATTCCAAAGCATTCTTGAATTACAACCATTTAAGTTCGAAATGTGCATTTTCATGTCTATTCAAAAAAGGGGGGGTGACAGTTAACAGGTTAAAGAATAACTGAGATTCTGCATAAATATCCAGAATTTTAGATATAATATAATGGATTTCTTAAAAGCTGTTTTTTTTTAAAATAATCTTTCTTTTAGGCACACGTAGACCGCAAGATTCAGTCAATCCTTCTCAATTATGATGACGAGCAGAATATTTAATTAGGAAAAGTAAATTACATAGACAATTCACATCATAATTTATTCATACCGCAATGCATGATGGGAGCCATTAATGAGTTTTGATTGGTGGCAACAAGGATTATTATTGTCACCATGGTTGAGATGCACAAGCTGATTATTGATGTCTGTGTTTCTAAATAAACATGAAAGTGGTTTTATCAGAATAATTTTTATTAAATGTTTCAGATTATAAGAAAAATAGTGATTATCATATGCCGCAGAACCACTAAACTATTGCTATAAACCAAATCATCTGAATAAGTTTCATTTTTCAGATCACAGCATGATTATTCAAAACATAACCAAGACTCTTAGATCACACTTTTCTTTGTTCATTTGACTGTTATAAATCAATAACAGCAGACAAATAAAATATAAAGTGAAATCGTGTCAAGAGCCCAACTAAAGCAAACACTGATCTCCATAACGGTGGCTTACAATTTGTGATTTTCTCCTTCAGTGATTCTGCCTGTTATCATCAGGTGTCTTCAATAATGCTTTTGCTTCAGCATTATGCGAACATTGATTTGATAATGTTCCTCCTTTGTTATTATGGAACATTGTATAATCTTTTATCTCAACAATTTTCCCAAAACATCCTCAGAATATTACAGTTAAAACGTTATATTTTAGTTTACATTTGAGAAAACATCCTTAAAACATGAGAAATGAGAAAACATCCTTAAACATTCTTTGAACATTTCTTTAAAACATTAACCAAACAGGCAATGTTAGCCAATGTGCTGAGAACGTTCCCTGCTAGCTGGGTTTCACTCAGTCACTTATCACAATCACATGTACATCATACCACATATACTTATACAGTTATTAAATGTGCAAATCATGGACATTCATTGATAAGGTGAAGCAAGACAGAAAAAACAGGACAAAAAACATGTAAGACCAATAAACCCTGAAACTGGGAAACAGCCAAATAAGAATTAGGATTAAACACACATTACTCCAGTAAAACACACTCCAATTGTTGATACAGCTGCTAACACATTGCATAACCACCGCTGAAACACATTCTTTCTTGTCATGGAAACTTTAGTGTTAGTTTCTAGAAGATAACACACTGTAATTTCTTCTTGTATTGTTGTTTAGTTAGGCATCGCTAAGGTTTTAATGGTATTACTGGTCTTACCGATACTGCTTATCGACCCGGTGCTTGTAACAGTATTCTTATCTTTATTTTGTTTTAAGAATCAAGAACATAATTAACATGGCTTTATATTTTGAAATGTAAACTAAAAATATTTAGCTAAAGTAACATCACAAACATAGCATATATTTATATGCCTAACCCACACTAACCCTAACCCATGTAGGGAACATGTCATGGGTCATACGCTGAGGTCATCAGATTCTGTTGTAACCAGGAGGGAACAGGATAAACACTATTATTCCTGAATAGCTGAAGAACTAACCAAGCTGCTTTATATCATATATACACTCACCTAAAGGATTATTAGGAACACCTGTTCAATTTCTCATTAATGCAATTCTCTAATCAGCCAATCACATGGCAGTGTCTTCAATGCATTTAGGGGTGTGGTCCTGGTCAAGACAATCTCCTGAACTCCAAACTGAATGTCAGAATGGGAAAGAAAACAGATTTAAGCAGTTTTGAGCTTGGCATGGTTGTTGGTGTCTGAGTATTTCACAATCTGCTCCGTTACTGGGATTTTCACACACAACCATTTCTAGGGTTTACAAAGAATGGAGTGAAAAGGGAAAAACATCCAGTGAAAATGGGCGAAAATGCCTTGTTGATGCGAGAGGTCAGAGGAGAATGGGCCGACTGATTCAAGCTGATAGAAGAGCAACTTTGACTGAAATAACCACTCGTTACAACCGAGGTATGCAGACAACACACACAACCTTGAGGCGGATGGGCTACAACAGCAGAAGACCGGGTACCACTCATCTCCACTACACATAGGAAAAAGAGGCCACAATTTGCAAAACTGGACAGTTGAAGACTGGAAAAATGTCGCCTGGTCTGATGAGTCTCGATTTCTGTTGGTAGAGTCAGAATCTGGCGTAAACAGAATGAGATCATGGATCATCATGCCTTGTTCCCACTGTGCAGGCTGGTGGTGGTGGTGTAATGGTGTGTCTTCTTGGCACACTTTAGGCCCCTTAGTGCCAATTGGGCATCGTTTAAATGCCACGGCCTCCCTGAGCATTGTTTCTGAACATGTCCATCCCTTTATGGCCACCGTGTCCCCATCCTCTGATGGCTACTTCCAGCAGGATAATGCACCATGTCACAAAGCTGGAATCATTTCAAATTGGTTTCTTGAACATGTCAATGAGTTGACTGTACTAAAATGGCCGCCACAGTCACCAGATCTCAACCCAATAGAGCATCTTTGGGATGTGGTGGAACGGGAGCTTCGTCCCACAAATCTCCATCAACTGCAAGATGCTATCCTATCAATATGGGCCAACATTTCTAAAGAATGCTTTCAGCACCTTGTTGAATCAATGCCACGGAGAATTAAGGTGAAAGGGGGTCGAACACAGTATTAGTGTGGAGTTCTTAATAATCCTTCAGGTGAGTGTATCAATCTGTATTTAAAGTCCCCGTGAACCGGAAGTTGCAAACGACTTTTCTCCAGTGTTGTGACGTATTTCCGAGAGAAACGGAATACTAAATGAGGCAAAATAGTGGGCGTGGCTTTTTTTCCAACTAGCACCTGATTGGATCTAGAAAAATAGGTGTTTCATTCTGAAATGGAGGATGACGCAAGTTTACACACGCTGTCAATCAATGCTCGCTCGGCGCTCGCAAACACACAACAGCTGTCAGTTGGAGGGGCGTGGTTATGGATGTTAAGGAGACACCCAAACCGTAAAGCCTGCGTCATCGGGCAAGGTCCTCCAATGCAGAGGGGAGGGGCATTTTCAAAATTTGATTAAAGATTACGAAGCCAACAAATTGACTTGCATGTATGAATTGTTCACCACAAAATGATCAATTTAGGCAAACAAAGTAAGTATGGTCAATTTTGATTTCATGGGGACTTTAAAGTCCCTCTGCATATACTACTACTAATAATAATTAATTGGTTATTTCTCACATGACTTTCTGTTTATCCACCTGGTCTCATGCGAGTTCAGTGACTCTAAAGCCGTACACTTAAGGTCTTTGAATATCATTTATTATGTTGTGAAAACATGATTAAGTACGCAAATTTGATATATAAAATGCTTTATGGTTTATCTTCTCCTGCTCTTGGTCAGCTAGTTCGTATTAAGACAAGACTGTATCTTGTAAGTAAATTTCGCCAGTCTACTCTGCTTTTTCTGTCGAATCTGCACAAGAATGGAATATATTCATGACAACTATAAGATCTGGACACATCTGCTTGATTTAGGGTTCAGTTGAAGAACTGGTGAATCAGTCCTCGGGATCTTATCCACTTAACTGTCACTGTCCCACAGGTGGGACGCTTGCCATTATATTTTTAAAACAATAATATCTTAGAAAAGACCTTAAGTAATATTGACAAACTATATATCATTTGAAAGCTTACAATCTATAATTTCCATATTTGGTGACTGATTTTCAAAATAATATACACAGGAGCCGTAATTTATCAATTTGCAACAAGAATATTTTCATACTCATAAAGTGTGTTCAGACCTTTATTTTGAAATAGCAGTGAACATGAAAAATCATGAAAAAAAGTTAGAAACCTCAGTTTGATTTCATGCCAAGAGTTCGAAAGATCGCATCTATTCAATTATTTTTGAAAAAAAGGTCTGAAAATGTTTTAAATATTACGAAAAAAAAAATAGATTCACCATTTGTGTTATGGCAATAAGCTATAACGCGCATGCGTGTGCTTTGTATGTGATTCCTAGAGGTTGAATTCATATCAAAATCTGCCAAACTTCCCATACTACTTCTGAATAGGATTTCTACTTCATAAATTGTGTGAAATTTGTGAAAATAATGGTTCATATCACTCAAAACACGAATGGAAATGGAGGCGCCCTTATATGGGCAGTAATGGAGTCTGGTTGTGCCCTAGTGGAAGCGTTCGGTACTGCGCTCAAACAAAATCTCACAGAAAGCTCATTTTTGGAGATATCAACCTAAAATTTGAAACACAACTTGTTCAGATTTTTGGCTTTGATTTTTCTGCAGTTTTAGAGTAGCCCAGGTTTTGAAAACATATATTTTATATAAAATATGAATAATTGTTTTTTTTACATTGTACATTTCTATAAACTCAAACTTCTATAACTTTTTTTCTGTTTCACTTTCCTAATTTATTTCACTTTGAGGAAAATCTGCCAAATGTCTTCTTTAAAACGAGACCAATCTTACGTCTATATTCCAAAGCATTCTGAAATTACAACCATTTAAGTTTGAAATGAGCATTTCCATGTCTATTCAAAAAAAAAAGGGGGGGGGGGGTGACACTTAAGAGGATCTGTTAGCCATCCTGTTATCGTTTGTATTTTGCTGCATTGTTTTTAATTGATCCAAAATTGTTTAGATTTTATTGCATTGTGCAGCTATTGCATTTTCTATTGCATTTTCTTAATAGTTTTGTTTCTTCAGGTTGACTTGATGAAAAATAGCCTGGTACATTTACAGGAATGTTTTATTAATGTACAATGTCCCTGTCCAAAGAAACCAAGAGTAAGTGCGGTGGAGTGTGTCCATGCTCGCTCCTGAAGAACAAGTTCAGTCTGATCTCAGCGATTTATGCCACACACTTCAGGGTGGATCGTTTTGTGAATTTGTCTAATTTACATGGAGACTGTTACGATTAAAGGACGGGCAAACTATATGGCCCATAAATATTATAGGACTGCGATAAATGCTTATGCACATAAATATATAAAAATGCACATATCCTAGCAGTGAATGCATGGGAAGTGCTTGGCATTTTCTCCTGTGTGTTTCCTCTGTACTCTAGATTGTGGGTGTGTGATCTTTGTTTTCAAACACAATGTCCGTCACAGACTTTCTCTTGGTCTCAGTTGGTCTCCTCTGAAATGACTGAAATGTGGCGAAAAGTCTTTTAAGGTGTGGACATATTTGAACAGAAACAGGTTTGCTGGTATTTGCAGTAACTCCTGTCGACAGAAGTGTGCAGACTAAATGCAAACACACTGACTGCTGCGGTCCTCTGAATGGGGGATTTCTTCATTCACAGGAACTTTTTGTTGCCTGAACTTTGTAAATGGAAACATTCACAATACTGTAAGCAGCTCCACTAGACATGAAACCATTGATCTATTGACTCCATCATGGAAACTACGTGCAACTCTTGATTAAACAACGTAATAATCAATTAAAAGGAATTAATACCTGTCGCCACATTGGACCGGCGCTTTGGAAAATGCATGCATCTTCGGGTCAGACTCAGAAATTCTTTCAGCATGATGTCACAGTTGCATTATGGGTATTCTCAAGCCGTGGGGTGTACAACGGTTGCACAATTGCATTATGAGTGTTATGGGATAAGACGTTGTTGGACGTTCATGGTACGTGAAGATGAGATCAGGCAGTGAATTATGGGAAATGTAGTGCGTGGATGATCGTGATAATGAGACTGAAGGATAGTGCCCTGATTTAAAGAATAGTGAATGATTAAATAGTAGGGCTGGGTAATAAATATCGATTTCTCGATATTAACCGATTCTCATTTTTACGAACCGATATCGATTCTTAAATCTCAAGAATCGATTAGTCATCCTGTTTCATTTAGTCGTCGATTAGTCATCCTGCATCCAAAAAAATCGCAATAATCTTTGTCCTTTGTTACTATTGATATGAAACAAAGTCTCAGTTTTCAAATTACGTCCATTTTCTTTAGAAATTCAGAAACATAAATAATGTTTTGCCGTTTTGGCGTGAGATCGCTCTGGAGAAGCAGCAGCGCTGATCTCTCTTCCGGCTTAATAATACCAGTCACAGCGCCAAATAAACATGAATGAGCATCTGAAAGAGTGTTAAAGATAGAGTACAACTTATCCAAATCCATATCATGTCACATTGATTCACTCAATCAGCGTTTCAACCGTGGAAAGACGTCAGTTAAACAGCTTGTAATCAATATCGTCATATTTACCTCCGAAAACCCACATAAACTCGTTAGTCAGCTAGAAAAAATAACTCTAGAGAGGAGCATTTTGCTAAATATATACACCATATTACATATGCATTATAATCTTAATGTTCTTCAATATTTAATGCATATTTGAATAAATCTGGCAAGTTTTTATGACAGCCACCATTTAAATGTTTATATTTCATATAATCTTCCTATTATAAAAATAAATAAAAGTGTAATTTAAGTGCTTGTATAGCTACAAAACAGTTAATTATTACCTTTATATTAGGCTAATGAAGCCTATAGGCTACAACTAGACTCCCATAGTTTACAGCATTAGTTAAGAGATTTGATTCCCTTGAGAAAATTTGACATTTATTGTAACTGATATCCAAAATAATCAATATTGAATCGAATCGGAATCGAATCGAATTGCAAGCTTGTGAATCGAAATCGAATCGAATTGTGAAATGTGTGTCAATATCCAGCCCTATTAAATAGTGCCCTATTTAAAGGGTCATGAAACCCCACACCAAATTTTCTGAGATTTTAACAGAGATATGTGTTTTGAACACCATTGAAGACAATGTTAGCATCTGTTAGATTTAATAATAGGGTTAAAATGGTTAAATTTGATTTTCCCCCGCTTTTTTCGTTCTCCTAGTTTAAATGTTCATCGTGTCCATGTCACCGGCTAACACAGTCTCACCCCAAAAAGTCATATAACTGACGTCTTGGGACGTCTTTTGACCATACGTCAATATCCGCCTTTTTAGGGCCCCCTTAAACGTCGGTAGATGGCGATCCCGGGCCGTCATACAACTGACGCTTTACCTTTAACGTCAGTTAGGTGACGGGTTAGGTTTAGGGTTAGGTTTAGGTCTGGGGTAGAGTTAGGATCCCATAACCTCATCTACCGACGTTTAAGGGGGCCCTAAAAAGGCGAATATTGACGTATGGTCAAAAGACGTCACAAGACGTCAGTTATATGACGTCTTGGGATGAGGCCGGGTTGCACCGGCTGTGATGTGGCCGTACACTGTGAGTGCTTGATGACTCATTGGTGTCTCATAATTATTAACGAGACTTGAGTTTTCATATCCTATGAGAAGACACGGTCTCTTAATTATTCATGACACGTGGATCTTTCCAACGTCAGACATGTCAAACTGTGAGATCGCACAGTAGATGAGAGAGGCAATCATGGGACGCAAGTGTTTGTTTTCATGGTGCCAAGTCCAAGTGTGTTGAATATGTTCCCCGCGATGCTGCCAGGGCCAGACTCGGGTTGGTTTGCCATCAACCACGGACGCATCTAAACACGATCTAAACTATAGTGTGTGCCGCCAACATTTTGACGAGAGAGAGCTGCGAGAAGTGCTGGACTTCGCCTGGTTGACGACCAATCCAAGTTGTGTCTTGCGAGTGATGCGGTACCAAGTCCCGAGGACTTTGCTATCCCTTCAGAGGCGTGTTTAAAATGAGAAGTCATCCACCTCCGCAGTGCCATCTTTATTATGGGGGTTCAGGGGGCGCGTAGATCTTGGGGTAACACTTTATTTTAGGGTGCTTGTAATTAACAGTTAATAAGATGCATATAAGCATTAACTACTTCATATAACGTCTGAGGACGCTTTGTTGAACTTTTCCCGCTCTACTCAACCGTGCTGCCGACGTGCCGACTCCATCCCCTGGGGTCCAGCTGGGTCATGACCACTCCGGGGCTGCTTTAATTAACCCTTATATGAAGTAGTTAATACTTATATGCATGTGTCTCATTAACTGTTAATTTCTGCTTATTACAAGCACCTTAAAATAAAGTGTTACCGATGGCTTTATATTCCGTTATGCACGGAAGGATTTTTTTTAAGCGGAAAATTAAAGGGGTCATGAACTGGCTTTTTAAATTTTTATCATATTGTTGTTATATTGACGTTCGCTTGGTTTTTGCATTCAAAAACATCCAAATGAACAAGTAATAGCCTATTTTCTACCCTAAGTTGTGAGCCTTCCTGAAAAACGGTCGGTTTTTATGGGCGTGTCGCACTGAAGACTTGGAAGTAAACGCCCACTGCTGTGAGTGGAGAACAGTTTTGCATATTATAATGAGTTTCGACTCACCCGTCGGTTCACGTGGGGGAAATCGTTTTGAAAACGTCCTATGTTGTAAAATGGCAACCGGAATGATTCGCCCATACATGTTCGACCCAGAGTCCGTGTGTTGCACCATTCCTGTCAGATCCAATATAGTCGGCACAGCACCGTTCTTTACTCTTAATCGCTCTGCAAATCCAGTCTTGTTTACAATCCTCAGTGAAATGAAGCGAACAGACGGACGATGTTTTACCTCATCAGCTGGAACGCCATTAAAAATAAAATTTATTCATGCAGTCCTATTGGAAGCTTATGCAGCGACTGTCTTCTTCCACAACCAGCCACTGCACAATATTCTGTATTGCTCAGTAGCTGGATCCGGTTAGTCATCACAAGGTAGGCATCTATGTTATTTAGCTATGCATGTAATGTGCGAATCGGTGGGCGGGGCTAAACCGGCCGTGGGGTGGTGTTTTATCCTCTTTGTCGTCATAGTTCCCCACTTTTTAAAAACGAGTCGTTTTCAGAGGCTGGTGTCAATAAAAGCTTTTATTGGACTAACAAGGACGTTTTCAGTTCTGAAACTTACAGGATATTCTTATAATATGATGACCTCTTAAATGTCAAAAACTCAAGGAAAATTAGATTTTTCAGTTCATCATAATAATTTTCAAATGCATTTATAGTGTTTATATAAACCTCTATATATTTTATAATGACATTATAATTATACAAGTAGCCTACATTAATATGTTTTAAATGGAATTACGATTACTGTAGCCTATGTAGCATTCAGTTACTTTTGAAAGGACAATAGCTAATAAAGTGTCAGTGTATTTCATAAGACTTTAACTTTGCTTGCTATATAAAATAATCTAGCATTTCCTCACGTTTTACCATTTACTCAAGTCTAGCTCACAATCATTTTTCAAAAAGATTGTGAGCAGTACTTGAGCTGAAAGAGGGGGTTTCATGACCCTTCAAGGGCGATTTGGGACACAGCACATGTTTCCTCAGTTTTCCTTGTAAATGGTTAGCCTAATATGTGTAGCGTTTCATGTTCTTGGTGTTCTTGGTGTTCAAGTATCTTTCATTGTTCATTGTGTGTCATGCATTCTCTTTGTGGATTATACCACACGCAATGCCTCTAAACATTATTATTTAATTTTTTTTTACTATATGCCCAAAGCCTTTTTTTTTTTTTTACAATCTCTATGCATGATTGCAATAATTTTAAATTAAATTCCAAGTTTTTTCTTAGCATGTTTTGGTCACACGTTAGATAAGGGTCCAATTCTCACTAACAAACTATTAACTACAACTTTAACCTCAATAAACTCCTAATTACTGCATATTAACAATTAGTAAATTATTTGGGTAGCATTAGGATTGTAGAATATGGTCATGCAGAAAAAGGCATTAATACCTGCTTTATAAGTACGAATAAACAGCATATATCCTAGTATGCGTGCTTATAAGCAACTTTAATAGTGAGTACACTTTCAGAAAAAAAGGTACAAAAGTTATCACTGGGGCTGTACCTTTTCAAAAGGTAAACTTTTGTCCATTTCATGAGCTAATAAGTAAATTTTAGGTGTTCATATGTACATTTTGGGTGCTAATATGTAAATTTTAAGTGTTAATATGTACATTTTAGGTGCTAATATGTACATTTTAGGTGCTAATATGTCCATTTCAGGATATGTCAATTTCATGAGCTAATATGTCCATTTTAGGTACTAATATGTATATTTTAAGTGTTAATATATGCATTTTAGGTGCTAATATGTCAATTTAATGAGCTAATATGTCCTTTTTAGGTGGTAATATGTCCATTTTAGGTGCTAATATGTACCACTAAGGTACCAATATGCAACCTTTGGGTACAAAAGTGTACCTTGTGAAAAGGTACAGCCCCAGTGACAGCTTTTGTACCTTTTTTTTTTTGAGAGTGTATTGTACCTAAAACTAAAGTGTTACCCATTTATTTCTTGCAACCTGTTTATTATTTAGAATTTGTGTGATTTATTAATGAAATGTTCAATGCTAACTGCATTTTTTGGTACTAATGTATCATAGTTTAGTATCTTCAATCACAGATCTTTACATTACTGAAGAAAATGTGAAGTGTACTAGGTCAGGCTTGGGTGTTTGGTTGCCAATTCTCAGAGTTAGCTGTGCACATGCTAGAGGGTGTTATAAATGGTTAATTTATGGCCCAAATGGCAAAGATGTTTAATAATTCAGTCCTTAGCAATAGTAGCAGTAGTAATAGTATTTTCCCGGTTGGCATTTATGTCCAAAACATGCAGTTTCTAAACCTCATACAAAGAGAACTTTACAAACGAACCAAAGTAGCCGTACACAGAATGGATTGAGTTGCAGCCCAATCTGCCCCGGTCTTTCCTGAGATTGAAAACAACCGCATGACAACATTGTTGTTGGGTTTAAATGTCATGGGTGTAAAGGTCTCAGAAGGCCACATTGTGTGTGAGTCACGCCACTGAGCATTGTTCTTGCATTGATTGCACATCTTTTGTAAGTCATGTTTAAATTGAGTTATTCTTCGTCTAGTGTGTTGCTAACATACAGTTCACATAGTGTTTAAATACCTGTTTGGACTTATATTACCAAAAGATCAAACACACACTCTCTCTCTCTCTCACACTCTCATTTTCCGACCTCTTTTTTTTACGTTCTTGGAAAGGCAAAACAATAGTCATATTGTTTCAGGGCTGGGTGAAAGGAGACAGGTGTTTAATTTAGCTTGTAAATCGTTATTTGTACTTTGGCTAATTGATTTCAGCTATTTTTATAGCTAAATATCTAATGCTGTTTATTTATTTATTTATTTATTTATCTAGTTTCATTAGTTCCATTTAGTGTAATAAATTAGACCAAACAGCTATCAGATGATATTGTTTATATTTAAAAAGATAAATGCCCCCTTAAGTAGCTCCCATGGAAAAAAACAACAACAACAACAAAAAGGTGTAGTTGTGCCAACACATTTTTGTAAGTTAGCCTTGATGTTAGAGGTTTAGCAGTAGCTTGTAAAGTGTGTATTCTGTTATGTTCAGTTTTAGTCTTGTTTGCTTGTTTAGTCATTCTGTTCAGATGTTTCCTGATTAGTTCCCTTGTTTGTTTCACACATTTAAGTCCGGAGGTCTCCTTAGTTCCTTGTTCGGTCTTGTTTGTGTAATGTCTGTTGTTTCTCTGTTCTCCTGAGCATTTTGTCATTAAAGCTGCAGTAGTAACTTTTGTGAGACGGCCATCATTCAACAAGAAAGAAGTCATATAACCATTTCAATAACTATGAAGCTGTTCAGTTAAGCTAAAAAAAACTGCATAATCCCTTTAAAGCACTCATCATTTAGGACTTGGCTTGGTCACCCTATATACATCATTTCTTTAATTTGTTTTTGAATATCTGTTGTACATAGTGGATATTTTGGTAATTAGATACTCAAAATGGTTTCTTTTCTAAATGCTCTACTGTCAACTCTTGGTATATTTACAAGACATATGCTTCAGTCAAGGTTTTTACTTTTCTTACACATTTCTGGGAATCTGGTGAGATTAGGGTGAATTGCTGGAACTCTCATTTTCATATATATTTTTTTTTAATTTTATATTCCTAGTATTACTGTAACTGTAGCAATTGTTTACTACCGTACTCTTCTGTTAATTTACTGCTTTGAATTGAATCACAATGCATGGTTGCATCCTTTGGGAGGTTTAGATTATACATTTAACCTTTCCACTGTGTTTTATTTGAATTGAATTGTATCAGACAATTTGTATCAAAATAACAGTTTAAACTAAACTAATACATGATGAAGGTATCAGCTACCGAAACATTTAAAAGTTACCATAGTATAAAAACCTATAATATTGAGTAAATGCATATAAAAACACAAACCACATTCTCACCCTTGAAAGATTATCCCATCTCTTGATTCACAACCAGAAGCTTCACAGTGTTATGGCATCATTCATTTTTACTGTAAGTGACACTCATGTGTCTGAAGCAGTCGAATGTGGCATCTAGGCATACATATCTACGGTTAATACCATCTAGGCATACATCTATGGTTTAAACCATGTAGGCATACATATCTACGGTTCTGTTTCATTCTTACTGACCACAAGAGGCAGTGTAAACACCGGATTATCGCAGCGCCAGCTAGATGGGTCAAGAGAATATACCAACAAAGTTACGTGGCGTGATGTATGCTGAGCCCTGGAGGGCTACCTCTTTCGCTTTCTCGCCTGGTTGAGATAGATTGTTTTGGTTGAGTGATGTTCGCGCTGTCAAGTGCAGCTTACAAGAGCAGTGAGATACGTCCTCACAAGCTGTGACAGCGTGTTTCTATGCTTTTCAAGGATTTTGATTAATTACAGCACTTGGTAAATTTTGTTTTTTAATTAAATTGCTTTGTCGGTAACACTCTGTGCCTCTCGGTGCAATCCGGTGGCTTGTGTTTCCGTGCCTATTAGTTAATGGTCTCCAGTTGACATATTTAGAGGGCTTTTTTCCTCGAATCCAAGTTACACTTTGTCCCTCGGTTCTATCCGCCGGTCATTTTAGACACTTTTCATCTTTCGTGAGATATTTGTTGGTATTACCTGTCGGTTCACCCGAGGTAATCGTTTTAATTGTGTTATTGTGCAAAGGTGTTTATAGCCAGTAAATATGACTCACAGCTCGATCACCACTAGTTTTCCATTGACTTGTAAGCTGTGCCCCAATAATCTTCTCCCTGACGACGGTCATGACATCTGCCCGTCGTGTTTAGGTGTTCAGCATTTGCGAGAGGCTCTCATGGACCCATTTATGCACTGCAGCCTTTTGCCTATTTCGGAACGACGACTCCGTTTTGCAAAGTTGGATCCTAATTGAACAGTGAAACTTGGGCAGTTCGATGTAGCCCCATTGCGCACTCCGAAGCGCAGGGCGTCTGGGGCAGCTGGTGCTCCCCTCCCAGCTAAGAAGGCCAAATCGTGAGTTGATGAACCTTGATGACGGTGTTTGTGCTTTCTTCAGAGATGGCAGAACTGAAAAGCTTACTTCACTCGCTTCATCCTGTCACATCTGCATCTACATCATAACACAGGATGATGGGAATGTTCAGTATCCGGGGGCTGGGAAAGAGTCTCTGGATCCCCCTTGTTTTTCTCATCGTTCAGAGTTTGATGTGCTTTCTACAAGTGCTTCTGATTCCTTTTTTTCATGATCACGGGGATACTAAGGAGGTTTCTGCACAACCATCACCTCAGGCTGTTTTCACTGGTTACTCTGCAGCCGAGGGGTCTAGTTGGGGGTCAGTTCAGTCGTCTGGACAAACCCAGTCTTCCTCCGATGATACTTTGGCTGTGCTTCGAATGGCAGTTGCTCATCTAGGACTTGATGTGCCACCTGTCCAATCTGCTCAAACAAATATGTTCTTTAGACAGACCACAGCTACTACAACTTTTGCCATGCCAACATGTAAGGATTTTGTGGCTGAATTCTCAAATGCTCTCACTGGTTCTGGTCCACCTAAGCGGCACTCAAGGATTGCTCGAATGCTAACATCTATGACTGATGACTGAAGCAGATTCTATTGGGATGGGTTGTGCTCTGGACATAGACCAGCCTGTGGCAGCTTTGGTGGTGTCGCCTGATGAGGCTCTACGAGGGAATGTGTGTTGTCCCAGCGCACAATGTGGTCGTTTGGATTCCTTGCTAAAGAAGGCATATGAGTCTGTTGCCTATGTTACTCGAGCAGAAAACACAATCTGCCAGTTAATTCTTGCTGCCTCTAATATGCTGGAATCTGCAAATGTGGATCCCTGTATTTCACATTTTCTGCAAACTGCTCTGTTGGCAACAGGCTATGTGACCCGTGAGCTGGGCAGTCTTACAGCCACACCTCTGGCAGCCCACCGCCAAGTGTGGCTTGCCCAAGACTGTAAGAAAACCTTGAGGGACCTTCCATTTGTTCCTGGGCTCTTTTTGTTCCAAATATTCCGGAATTGTTGGAAAAGAGGGTGAAACTGTCTGAAGCCACTCGTCAATTGACACAGGTACAGTGCAACCCTACCTTTAGAATGCCCGTCAGCGCCCCCCGCGTCCACTAAAAATCACACATATAAAGCCTGAGACAGTCAGGCCGGCGGTCGATTGTTTTTCCAAAGATTAACTGGAGTACTGGAGATGCACAGTAGATCCCTGGGTGTTGGCAACCCTGAGCAGGGGTTATACTCTACAGTTTTGATGCCGGCCTCCCAGATTTTCAAGAATTGTTCCTACGATTGTCAGAGATGCGGTTTGCGCAGTGGCTCTCTCTCTCAGGAAATTTGTTCACTGTTAGAGAAGGGAGTCATAGAAAAAGTTCATCCCCTCGTTCAGGGACAGTGGTTTCCACCCAATTCTCGATTTTAGGCTTCTGAATTTGTTCCTGTAGGTCCTCCCTTTTCGAATGCTATGTACTGCATGCTTTTGAGACATGACTGCTTTTGAAACATGTGCAGAAGCTGGGGTTTTCTGTGTACGAGAAAAAGAGCTGTCTGATTCCATCACAGACCATTACGTTCATAGGAATGACCCTGAATTCCTGCCTAATGTCTGCCCCCCTTTCTCAGAAATGGGTGACAAGCATTCGGCAACTTTTGGCTCGCTTTCGGCCGGGTGTGTCTTTGCAGTACGAGGTGGTCCTACAACTGATAGGGATGTTTACAGCGACTACAGTGGTGATCCCCCTGGGTTTACTCCACCTCAGACCACTCCAGTTATGGAACAACTGTTTGCGGCTAGACCCCACCAGACATCGCCATCGACTGGTTATAATTTCTCACCGTTGCATATGTGTGTTGAGGCGATGGAGACAGTTAGAGTTTATGAACGCAGGAGTGCCCCTGGGTGTTGTCCCCACTCGTTGGGAGTTGGTCACAACAGATGCCTCCCTCACAGGAAGGGGGGGAAAGGTGGAATCAGATGGGGTATTTGCGGGCGCTGGACACCAATCCAGGTCACAGAACATATCAACCTGCTAGAACTGAGTTGCAGTGTTCTTTGCTCTAAAGTACTTCGTGCCGGTTCTGGTAGGCTGCCATGTTCTCGTTCGGTCAGACAATACCTCGACAGTGTTCCACCTGAACCACCAGGGCGGCACGAGATCCCGCAGGTCTCACGACTCGCTTCACTGAGGGCAGCTCATATTCCAGGAGTATGCAACCAGACAGCGGATGCTCTTTCCAGGGATCAAGTACATCCAGGGTAATGGAGGCTTCATCCAGAGGAAGTGCAAGGGATCGGGCTATGTTTTGGGAGAGCAGAGGTGGATCTTTTTGCTTAAGAGACGACCACCCACTGTCGCTTATGGTTCGCAAGGAACAAAGTGTCCAGACCCTTGGTCTCACGAATGGCTGAACTGCCTGCTCTATGCATTTACACCTATCCTTCTGTCATGGGAGACGTTGGACAGGATCTGCCTGTGCAAGCACAGAGTGTTACTCGTGGCACCTCAATGGCCAGCCAGATCATGGTTTCCTTTGTTGCTGAAACTTCTGACAGGCAATCCATGGAAGCTTCCCCCCAGGAAGGACCTCCTCTCCCAGCTGGAGTCCAGTGTCTGGCACGCGGACCCAGCTCGTCTGCAGCTTTGGGTTTTGCCATTGGGTTAAATCTTTTCTTGGAGCATTGTGACCCTGGTGCTGTTCACACCATCTGTAGTAGCCCTAGCACTACTTCCACAAAACAGATTTATGCTTCCCGTTGGAAGATTTTTTCTGTATGGTGTGAGGAATGGGGGCTTCCATAGGAAGGAAAAGCAGCTTCCATGTTGAAAGTGTACGTTGCTGCAATTTCTGCATAACATGGTGGCTCTTCTCTTGGCTCTCACAGTCTTGTATGCAGTTTTCCGAAGGGCATGTGTCGTCTGAACCCTGCTCGGAATCCTCATTTTCCTGTGCGGGATTTGTCACTCGTGCTTGCATTCCTGTGTTCACCCCAATTTGAGCCCTTGCAAAGCATTGACATTAAATGGTTGTCCTTGAAGACTTCTTTCTTGTTAGCTATTGCTACTGCAAAACGAGTCAGTGAGTTGCCAGCGCTGTCTGTTTGTGAACTGTGCTTGCGTTGGTTACCGGATGACTCCGGGGTTGTTCTCCAACCTAATCCTTCTGTTCTTCCGAAGGTCCTTTTTCCTCAGTACATCAGCACACTGAACTGGCTTCTTTTCAGACTTCTTCAGGGTCTGATTCAAGTGCCCAACTTTTGTGTCCTGTTCGAGCCTTGGGGTGTTATGTGAGCTCTACTGTTCAATTTAGACACTCAGACCAGTTGTTTGTCTGCCATGGTGGTGTGAAGAAGGGTGCTCCTGTGTCAAAGCAGAGGTTGTCGAACTGGGTAGTAGGGACCATTACACTGGCTTACAAGGCAGCAGGGAGACCACTGCCCGGGGGACTAACTTGCCATTCCACTAGGTCCATCTCATCTTCATGGGCTGTTTTTAGAGGAGTTTCCTGGCGGATATCTGCTCTGCCGCTACCTGGGCTTCTTCATGCACTTTTGCCCAGTTTTATAAGGTCAACGTTGCTGCTCGTCATGCTGTTAGTTCTGCCATTCTTCGGGAGCAGCCTTAATTTTATCAGGTGGGTGGGATTCCTCATGACTATGTTGGTATATGTCATCCACAGTGTTTACACTGCCTCTGGCGGTCAGCAAGAATGAAACAGAATGCTAGTTACGCATGTAACTGAGGTTCTGTGAATTGTGGATGACCACCAGAGTTCTCAGTCAATCGAAATACCAAGGTAGAGTGCTGAGCTACTCTAGCTTACCCTCCAGAGCTCAGCATACGTCATGGCATGTGACTTTGTTGGTATATTCTCTCGACCTATCTAGCTGGCAATAACCACAGTTACATGCGTAACTAGCGTTAATACCATCTAGGCATACTTATCTACGGTTAATACCATCTAGGCACACATATCTTTGGTTAATACCAGGTGTTAACAAGTTCAGTGTTCTGCATTCTCTGATGTAAATGTCCTCTACATGTACTGTATCTGTATCAAAGGTGGGTAACACTTTATTTTACAGTGTCCCTGTTACTAACCTTGCATGTACTATAAGTTAAATATAGAAAGTAAAGTAAAATTATTCAAGTAAAAATGTATAAGTAAATTATGCATAATTCCAAGCAACACACCCTAACCATAATTATTTAGTAAGTACATGTTGCTAATTAATAATAATCAGTAATTACACTGTAACAAGGACACCTTAAAATAAAGTGTAAGCCAAATATGTTTGGTGAATAAACAATGTTTTTTCTCTCGCTGCAGTTACTGAGAGAGCTGAAGCATCCAAACGTCATCGCCCTGCAGAAAGTTTTTCTTTCTCACAGTGACCGCAAGGTCTGGCTCCTGTTCGACTATGCTGAGCACGACCTGTGGGTGAGTATGTATACAAACATTTGGTACTTTAATACTTTTTTACCATTTACTTTATTAGGTTCAGCAATGCTTTAATAGTTACACTTTAGTTTTTATCTTATGGACCATTTTCTACCCCCCCCTCCCCATTTCATTTTAGGTTCAGTTTTGTATGACTTTCTTTCTTTTCTTCTTTCTTCTAAACACAACAGCAGATGTTTAGCAGAATGTCTCAGATGTGCTCTTCCATGCAATGTAAGTGGATTGGGACTGGGGTTCAAAAAGCATCACAAAACAAGTCTATACTTGTAAATTATATTCAAGGTCATCTAAATTCATACGATAGCTCTGCGTGAAATTGACTGAAACTTATTATTTATTATTATTTAGTATTACTTATTAATAAATTTTTCAGGTATTCAAACTACTACTTCTACTGAAAATCTATCTTAATAGCCGTAGTTGCCTATTCACTTTCATTTTTAGGAGGAGAGCAACTTGGACATTCTGCCATAACAAACTCTTTTTGTGTTCCACAGAAGAAAGAAAGTCAAATGAGTTTCAAAAGACATGAGATTGAGTAAATTAAGTTTTCATATTCGGTTTAAATAATCCTTTGAGAAATTAGCTGAGGAAGCTACTGAACAATTGACTAGTTATTTATATCTTAAATATATAAAATCTTTGAGAAAACACGTCACAAAAACAATCATAGCAACACTACGTTTTAGTTACACCTTCATTATAGTATGTGTACCCAGGGCCGCATTAACCATTAGGGCAACTTGCCCAGGGGCCCACGACATCTAAGGTTTCCCCGGTGGGCCGGTAGTGTTTCGAGGGCGTGAGGGCCGGTCTGATTAAATGTATTCATTGCAAGTTCGCTTGCGCACTTTTGAGGGGAACAAAATTTTTTTTTTTTAATTTCCGATAATGGAGGGTATATTTGCATGTGTTTTTAGCAAAAAGACGCCTGTCACGAAATAGCTACAGTGGCATAGGTCGTTGGCCGTGAAGTGCTTGAAAGAGCTTTTGATGTGCTCGACCCGAGTCCGCTTTTTGCCGAACTCTCTCTTCTCCCTTTTCCCAATACATATGAGATGGAAAATGTATAACCTAACATTAAGGTCTCTAGCGTTATATTTTGCCAACGAACTAAAATCGAAACCATGATATGGCTTTGTGCCTTTATAAAACAGCACAAGACTTTAAAAATAGGCATCCTGTTTGTGCTGGGTGATTACTTTGCTCATGCGATCATCATGGTCATCTGCTGTTTACTCCTATATATAAGCTCAAGGGTTTATTTCTTTCAAGTATAGAAATAAAGACAAAAGTATTTTAATTTTCCTGTATTATAGTGTAATGTAGACTAAAATATACTTTTGAAATATTCATTTTCATTTATAAAGTACATTTATAGGCTATATGGATTTTACGTCATAGGAATAATTATATAAATCATTATTACATTATTATAATAATCGTTTGGCATCTATTGATAATGTAATGTAGACTGAGACTCTCATAATTAAAATGTTTGAGCCCTCTTTATTGTCCTGGTACAAATCAATGCTTTATCTTTGTTTAACCGAGCAGTTCGTGGGTCGAAGCTCTTAATTTTGATATCTCAAAGAGCACGAGATTGATGCATTTAACCTTAAAATGTACAACATGTTCTTGTGGGGGAGCATGCCCCCGAACCCCCCTAGAGGCACAGAGGTCAAATTTTACAAATTCCTATGGGAAAGAACAACCATTTATGAACTTTACTCCAGCATAGTACGACAAAGTTCCTTTTAAGTCAGAAAAACTGTAAATGCCACATTAAAATGTCCTTGGACAAAATATACATTTGGCCTGCCTAAGTGACATTGTGCCCAGGGGCCTCTGAACTCTTAATCCGGCCCTGTGTGTGCAGGTGTATCTTAGTGCCAGTCCACACTGTGATCCACTGCTCTGCTGTGTCATTGTTTTTCTATATAAACATGAGCTAGACGACCTCTGCGCACTCTGCCAAGTTAAAAGAAGTTCAGCTTTGTCAGAGCAGATCTCCTCATGAACAGCTGCGCTTCTGTGTTTGAGATCCTGTCTCCTGTCTTCCACTTTTCGTACAGTTTAGCTCCAATAAAGGCAAAAATACCACAAAAAAAATGAAAAATTCAGAAAAAAGTTACTCTTTGGAAAACATATCTCGAGACTCTGGCTTCTTGTTTTATTTATCATCATTGCGGCCAGTGTTGGGTAAGTTACTCTAAAAAAGTAATTAATTACTAGTTACTAATTACCTCTTCAACAGTGTAATTAGATCACTGTACTAATTACTCTCTCTAAAAAGTATTTAATTACTTTTAATTACTAATTACTTTCAAAATCCCATATCAATCTCAACCAGCTGAATAATACAAGGATAGACATGAATCTGTTTTAATTCTTTCAAATAAATACTATAAAATTGCATGAATTATCCTTAAACAGGCCAAGGTGGAGAAGGTTACATTATAAAAACACACTTTTTAACATCAGACAATACATTTTGATGTTAAACCCACTATTGTTTTATGTCTGATCTCATGACATTTCACACTTTTTTCATACATGTTTTACAATAATTCATACGAATTTGTACGAGTGCGGTCGTACGATTTAGGCACCTCATAAAATGCATACGAATCACTGTGAGATCGGATTGATCTATACACAGTATTTACCTCAATTACATCAGAAGTAACTTTAATTTAATTACAGGTAAATGAAGAGTAATCCCTTACTTTGCATTTTCAAGGGAAAAGTAATTAAATTACAGTGTAAAGTAATTAAACAACACTGGGGCTCTGCAGTTTTGTTTCACACTATTGTGTGGGATCTCACGTTTTTAAAAACAAAAACACATTTGATACACACACACACACATACATACATATATATATATATATAATGAATAAAAATAGCATGAATTATTTATTCATAAATGTCATTTCAGTAGTATTTGTTAAACTGTTTTTTATGTATCTGGTTGTTGACCTTGACACTCAGTCATAGACATGCCAGTGCTATATTGATTGAACTGATGGTTGTCACCTGATCAGTGAGAAAGTATGCAAAGTCATCCGTAATGAGAGATATGTGAGGTGGAGGAGGACAGGAGAACTGGTGTTACTGGTAAACATCACTGATCTCGAATTGGGTGTGTGTGACCTTGGCAGCAGAAACACTAGAGGAAGAAGATTTCTTGTGATCATATGCCTATTCACAACTGTCTCAGACTCAGGTTTTACCCATTCTTATGTTGCAGCACATCATAAAATTTCATCGAGCATCAAAGGCCAACAAGAAGCCCATGCAACTGCCGAGGGGGATGGTGAAGTCGCTGCTTTACCAAATCTTAGACGGCATCCATTACCTGCATGCCAACTGGGTCCTGCACAGAGACCTGGTGAGTCCTGAACACACGGCTGACATCTCATTAACTTTAACACTCTTGATTGTTAATTTAACACTCATATTGTCCATTTGAAAGCATGTGAAGGTGATTTACTACTAATCAAGGAACCGACTTTACTGATTAGATGCGCATAACAATATCGTGCGATATATCGCCCAGCCCTATATCACTAAATGATTGTGAACTAATGATTATGTTAAAACACAACCAACACTATCAGACGACCATGACCATTTGTTCATCTAGCTGTTATAACTCAGTAACAGCAGCCAAACAAAATGAAGAGTTCAGATGCAAAAGCCTCTAAGTGCCATTTGACATTTTCTTCTAGAATGATCATTTTTATCAAGCTTGTATATTTAAGTTCAGTGATTTCAATTAAATGGCAATGATAATTACCTATTAATTGTTATTTAAGTGAAATTACTGAACTTAAATATACAAGTTTGATAAAAATCATCATTAAAGAAGAAAATTTCAAATGGCATTTAGAGGCTTTTGCATCTGAACTCTTCAAATGTATATTGTGTTCATATAAAATATTCAAAGTAGTTAAAGTTTACTTGATTTGATTAGATGCATAATGGGTGCTACGATTAAATCACGTTCATTCAACAATTAATTTTTTTGAGTGCAATAGACAATCAACAAATCACGTGTTTCTCATTTGTGAGAAAAACACTGAAAAAATGAAGTGTTGGCTTTACTTAACTTTTTCATGTAAACAGGTTCCATCGGTTGCACATAACTTTGTTTTGTTAAACAAACATAATTTGTTCATGTAACTTCAACATCATGGAAGTCATTTTAAGCCATCCAATCAAACTCTGAGCTGAGTGTTAAATGAACACTGAAGCAGTGTTAAAGTTAATGAGACAATTAAGTGAATAACTGAGTGATGATTGAGCATTATTGAAGACACCTGATGATAACAAGCAGAATCACTGATGGAGAAAATCTAAAATTGTAAGCCACCGTTATGGAGATCAGTGTGTGCTTTAGTTGGGCTCTTGATCCTTAAAACTTAAGTTTAAACTTTGTTTGTGTGCTGTTATTGATTTATAACAGTCAAATGAACAAAGAAAACTATGTTTTGACATAATCAAGCTGTGATCTGAAAATTCCAAAAAATTGTAATTCTGATGGTTAGGATTAACTTGCTAGCAACAGTTTAGTGATTGTTCAACACATCTGTATTTTCTTATAACAGAAAATATTTAATAAAACTTTTCTGATCAAATCACTTTAATCTTTATGTAGAAACAGATATCAATAATCAGCCTGTGCATCTCAACCATGGTGACAATAATAATCCTTGTTGCCACCAATCACAACTCATTAATGGCTCCCATCATGCATTGCGGTATGAATAAATTATGATCTGAATTGTCTATGTAATTTACTTTTCCTACTTGAATATTCTACTCGTCACCGTTGTTGCCTTAAAGAAATATATTTAAAAAAAACAACTTTTGAGAACATTCTGGATATTTATACAGAATCTCAGTTATACACTAACCAACAGAATAAATCACAGACATAAATTTCAAATGATGAATGTCATTATATGTCCAACATCAGTTTATAATTGTTTATCTTTTTTTCATCTGGCAGGTATTACTCAGGTGCAACAGCAAATTAAAATATAAAAGTTAATAAATATAAGGGTCAAGAGCCCAACTAAAGCAAACACTGATCTCCATAACGGTGGCTTACAATTTTAGATTTTCTCCTTCAGTGATTCTGCTTGTTATCATCCGGTGTCTTCAATAATGCTCAATCATCACTAAATTAATCACTTAATTATCTCATTAACTTTAACACTCTTGAGTCTTAATTTAACACTCATATCGTCCATCTGAAAGCAGGTGAAGGAGATTTACTACTAATCAAGGAACCGGCTTTACTGATTAGATGCGCATAACAATATTGTGCGATATATCGCCCAGCCCTAGTTCAGAGGTGATATATATATATATATATACTGCTATAATCCATAAGATAAATCAGAAATTTGCATCTGTATGAGTTCAATGATTCAGGTCAAATCATTGTGATATAATGATTTCGTGAAAACACAACCAACATCCACAGATCACATTTTCTAGTTGATTATCTGGCTGTTATAACTCAGACAAAATCTAAAGTAAATAATGTGGGGGTCAAGAGCCCAACTAAAGCAAACACTGATCTCCATAACGGTGGCTTACAATTTGTGATTTTCTCCTTCAGTGATTCTGCTTGTTATCATCAGGTGTCTTCAATAATGCTCAATCATCACTCAATTAATCACTTAATTGTCTCATTAACTTTAACACTGCTTCAGTGTTCATTTAACACTCAGCTCAGAGTTTGATTGGATGGCTTAAAATGACTTCCATGATGTTGACGTTACATGAACAAATTATGTTTGTTTAACAAAACAAAGTTATGTGCAGCCGGTGGAACCTGTTTACATGAAAAAGTTAAGTAAAGCCAACACTTTTTTCAGTGAAGCTCCCCTCCCCTGCCTTTCCGTGTTTTCGCTGAAATACACTTCTTCTGAACATGTACAGTATCTCCACTCCAAAAGCAGAAGCATACCATCTCAAATGCAAATCAGAACGGCCTAATGGTGTGGAGCCAGGAAGGGATTAGGACTTGTCGAGCATTAGGTGTGTGTTGATGGACTTATGTCTGTCCTTCTTCAGGTCTTGTTCCTCTTGTTCCTCTTTCCTTCAGTGATTCTGCTCGACAACCGCAGGTGTCTTCAACAATGGTTAAACTTTTACAATTAACTTATTCAATGTGACTTCTGTTTCAGTTATTGCGTTCACATAACTTCAGTAATATTTGAGTGCAATAAACCTGTTAGTTAGTATTGAACTGTTAGTTAAAGGAGTAGTTCACTTTAAAAAAAACTTTTGCTGATAATTTACTCACCCGCATGTCATCCAAGATGTCCACGTCTTTCTTTCTTCAGTTGAAAAGAAATTAAGGTTTTTGATGAAAACATTCCAGGATTTTCTCCATATAATGGACTTCAATGGGGTCCAAACGGTTCAAGGTCCAAATGACAGTTTCAGTGCAGCTTTAAAGGGCTTTAAACGACACCAGACAATGAATAAGGGTCTTATCAAGGACCCTTCGAGTCATGAATCAAAAAAGATTTGCTCATTTTGATGAACGAGTTCGAACAGGAGAGTCACGAACGCTAATCACAGAACAGAGCAAGGCGAGCATTTTTGCTTATAAAAATTAAACTTTTTTTATTTATTTTTTAAATGACCAATCTTTTCACTTGATAAGACCCCTATTCATCGTCTGGTGTCGTTTAAAGCCATTTGAAGCTGCACTGAAACTTACATTTGGACCTTGAACTGTTTGGTTCCCATTGAAGTCCATTATATGGAGAAAATCCTGGAATGTTTTCATCAAAAACCTTAATTTCTTTTCGACTGAAGAAAGAAAGACATGGACATCTTGGATGACATGCGGGTGAGTAAATTATCAGCAAAAGTTTTTTTTAAAGTGAACTACTCCTTTAATTGTTTTAAAATATTTTAGGTTTAAATATTGTACAGTATATAGATGAATTACGGCAGTCAGAAGAGAGTCATAAGTCAAATCTCCGTCAGCAGAAGAGTCTTATGCGATGCGGGCAGGATTATGCACTGCACAGATGCTCTAGATTTAATAAAGTCTGACAAAATGATGAAAATATCTACGTAATCTACATATGTCTACATTTATTGAAGGTGTTTTGGCTTATTTAAAACATTGCCCATTTTCCAGCCTATGCAAATAGTTTTACATATGAAAACATTTTACAGTCAAAGTAAGAAGAATGTAAATGTAAAGTTGTATTTTGACTATATTAGGCTCTTTTTTCCTCCAATCTCAACTAAACTACAATGTGTGTGTAATGTTCAGCAGCTGTTAATGGTGACTGATATGGATCCAGTCCAATGGAAAGTTGTGGCTGTCTGATTGTCTCTCCACTGTTGTGTAATCCCATCAATCCCTGGTGTGTGTGTGGATCAATAGCTTACTCTGAGTCATTAACCCAGTTGTGTATTAGAGAAATAGACTTTGTTAGACTGCTTAACAACTGACTTAGAGTCGGCATGAATTATAAATGTGATCTGTCAGCAGGATATGCAATGCTTTTGTATTTTGGAAGCATATGTCTCTTTTTACTCTCCTCAGACACAATTTGTGCAGTTTACAGTGTTAACAAGTGTTAAAGGAATAGTTCACCCCCAAAAAAGGAAAATTATTTCACTAATTACTTTCATCCCAAACCCATATGCTTTTTCATACAACAATATTACATAAACGCTATATATGTCAAGTAAATGGATTACATGAAGGTGAGTAAATAATGACACAGTATTTATTTTTAGGTAAACAGTTCTTTCATTAGAAACTTCAAACTTGCATAAAAGTAATTCTATACTAATTCTATATTCTGTCATCATTTACTCATCCTTGTGTCCTTCCAAACTTGTAGGATTTTCTTTCTTCTGTTACAGAAGATCTTTAAATTAGATATTTTTTCTCCCACCACACAATGAAAATGGGCTCCACTTTATATTTGCTAAAATATAACTAAAATATGAATAATTGTTTGGTAATTACAGATGCAGTTACACAAAATAATTATATACCATTATTTTTCAGATATGAGTACAAAAATTATATCAAATTGTTAATTTAAATGTTAATAAATAGTAGTTTAAACACTGGTAACACTTTACTTGAAGGGGTGTGCATAAGACTGACATGACACCTTCATAATCATGACATGACATATGGCACGAAATATGAAGGAGGGTTTATGCATGTTTATGACAACCGTCATTAAGTGTCATTGGCGCAATAATTACATTTTTAATGCAAATATGACATTGTTTGAGATGTCTTTGTTATGACACCTTGACATAAACCAATAAATCATAACCTGTCAGTGTCTTTGTCATGACAACTTGACATTACTAAGACAACACAACCTGTCATAAACATGACATAGCAGATTAATGATCAAACTTAAGAAATCACTTAGTTTTATGGGTTAACATTACATTAAACTGTCAGGTAATTGGTTTTGACATTGGCTGTCATGAGGCCATTATAACTTTTTAATGACAAATTGAATGAGTACCACTGTAGTTGAGGTCAAGGAAAAATATCCATGTTATGATTATGAAGGTGTTGTGTCACTCTTATGCAAACCCCTTCAAGTAAAGTATTACCTAATAATTATAATAATTAAGTTAGGATTCAAGCTCCAAAGATGTCATTAAGGTAGAGTAAAAATTGTGTTTGTGTGTGTGTGAGACTCCCTCAATGTTTTGTCCATGCAGTTTTACACTGACTTTAATTTATTTGAGGGTTTATAATCTGCTAGATATGTTGACAGATTGGTATGTAAATGATTTCACAAGCATACATGGAATCTGCATTCAATGATGTCTATTCATATAAAAGGAATAGTTCACCTAATAATTTAATTTGTCATCTCTTACTCTCCCTCTCTGTATGAGTTTCTTTCTTCTGTTGAACATGAAATAATATTTTCAAGAATTATGGTAATCAAAGAGTTGATGGAAGCCATTAACTTTCATAGTAGGAATAACTACAATTATTTTACAGTGACTTTGTTACACTGGGATTATACATTTAAGTACTGAGTAATATTAAGTAATGTTATGTACTCACTATAGGTTTAGGATTAGGGTATATCTAGAAATATTTTCTTTTGTGTTCAGCTGAAGAAAGAAACTCATATAGGTTTGGAACAACTTGAGGGTGAGTAAATGACGACTACATTTATTACATAATAATGTTAAGGGAATGACAACAGCAGTTTTGAGATGCAGTGTTGTGTTGATTGAATTACAGAAACCTTATGGTTGCTGTTCCCATAGCAACATACCCTCATTAAGGCTCGTAGAAACTCAAGAGTCTTGGAATAATTAGAAGACATGCAACAATCAGTCACCCACAACCACATGCAGTAATATCGTCTCTGCGTCTCTCTGTCCGTGCATTTTATTTGATTTAAAGTTAATGTATATCATTTCTGTGTTAGTGGCACCAAGCATACAGAAACCAGTGCCATGAAATAATTTGTGATCTCTTGAAAACGGCAGAAAAATAATGTTGTGCCGTTTGGAAATGTAATTATTTTTGCAGTTCTGTTTGGTGCTGCTAGTACTAATCCTACTAAAAATATATATATAAAAATATGAAAATCTGTGAAATATATGCTTTATTAGAATTTTAAAGTCATTTTTAGGTTTCATGCAGTTAAAAAAAAAAAACTTGTTTCCTCCGGCATAGAAAGTATATTCACTTAAACGTGGCCTGCAGAATTATACGGAAGAGGATTAGGGCCGAGCAATAATACAAAATTAAAACCATCTTGAGATTAAAGTCATTATAATGCGAAATTAAACTCTTCTTGAGAATAAACTCATTACATTTCGAGAAATAAACTCGTTAAATTTCAAGAAAAAAAGTCAAAATAATCGTGAGAATAAACTCATTAAATTCTGAGAATAAAGTCGCTGTGTTTTGAGAAAAAAAGTCGAAATGTAGAGAATAACGCATTCGATCAGTATTCATTGCATAGCCTACTGATAGAGGACATGGCAGAGTTGGATCACTAGTCAAACTATATATTTAGACTTTCTTTCAGTAACAAAGCAATACTATCAACTTTAGCTAATTATGACAGAATAATAATTATCATACGAACTTTAAAGATATAAAAGATATACTCGTTTTTGTCCAACATGTAATGACAACCAGTGGACAAATGCAAGGTAATCGCTGGCTTCACCTATGCGCGATTCATCAAGGTTTCGTGGTTTCCCAGGATACCATAAAAAGCATTTAACACGTTTTTTTTTTCTTGAAACACGACTTTTTTATCGAAATTTAACAATTTTTTTCTCAAAACACAGTGACTTTATTCTCTTTATTCTTTATTCTATTTAATGAGTTTATTCTCAAGATTGTATTCTGACTTTTTTTCTTGAAATTTAACGAGTTTTTTCTCTGAAACAACTTTATTCTCGATATTTAATGAGTTTACTCTCAAGAATGTATTTCGACTTTTTTTGCGAAATTTAACGAGTTTTTTCTCAAAACACAGTGACTTTATTCTCGATATTTAATGAGTTTACTCTCAAGAATGTATTTCGACTTTTTTTGCTAAATTTAACGAGTTTCTTCTCGAAACACAAAGACTTTATTCTCAATATTTAATGAGTTTATTCTCAAGAATGTACTTCGACTTTTTTCTCGAAATTTAACAAGTTTTTTCTCGAAACACAGCGACTTTATTCTTGATATTTAATGAGTTTATTCTCAAGATTGTATTTAGACTTTTTTCTCGAAATTTAACGAGTTTTTTCTCGAAACAACTTTATTCTCGATATTTAATGAGTTTACTCTCAAGAATGTATTTCGACTTTTTTCTTGAAATTTAACAAGTTTTTTCTTGAAACAACTTTATTCTCGATATTTAATGAGTTTACGCTCAAGAATGTATTTCGACTTTTTTCTCGAAATTTGACAAGTTTTTTCTCGAAACACAACAACTTTATTCTTGATATTTAATGAGTTTATTCTCAAGGTTGTATTCTGACTTTTTTCTTGAAATTTAACGAGTTTTTTCTCGAAACAACTTTATTCTCGATATTTAATGAGTTTACTCTCAAGAATGTATTTCGACTTTTTTCTCGAAATTTAACAAGTTTTTTCTCGAAACACAGCGACTTTATTCTCAATATTTAATGAGTTTATTATCAAGATTGTATTCTGACTTTTTTCTTGAAATTTAACCAGTTTTTTCTAGACACACAGCGACTTTATTCTCGATATTTAATGAGTTTATTATCAAGAATGTATTTCGACTTTTTTCTCGAAATTTAACAAGTTTTTTCTCGAAACACAGCGACTTTATTCTCGATATTTAATGAGTTTACGCTCAAGATTGTATTTCGACTTTTTTCTCGAAATTTAACAAGTTTTTTCTCGAAACACAGCGACTTTATTCTCAATATTTAATGAGTTTATTATCAAGATTGTACTCTGACTTTTTTCTTGAAATTTAACGAGTTTTTTCTCGAAACACAACTTTATTCTCGATATTTAATGAGTTTACTCTCAAGATTGTATTTCGACTTTTTTCTCGAAATTTAACAAGTTTTTTCTCGAAACACAGCGACTTTATTCTCAATATTTAATGAGTTTATTATCAAGATTGTACTCTGACTTTTTTCTTGAAATTTAACGAGTTTTTTCTCGAAACACAACTTTATTCTCGATATTTAATGAGTTTACGCTCAAGATTGTATTTCGACTTTTTTCTCGAAATTTAACAAGTTTTTTCTCGAAACACAGCGACTTTATTCTCAATATTTAATGAGTTTATTATCAAGATTGTACTCTGACTTTTTTCTTGAAATTTAACGAGTTTTTTCTCGAAACACAACTTTATTCTCGATATTTAATGAGTTTACTCTCAAGAATGTATTTCAACTTTTTTCTTGAAATTTAACGAGTTTTTTTTCTCGAAACACAGCGACTTTATTCTCGATATTTAATGAGTTTACGCTCAAGATTGTATTTCGACTTTTTTCTCGAAATTTAACAAGTTTTTTCTCGAAACACAGCGACTTTATTCTCAATATTTAATGAGTTTATTATCAAGATTGAATTTCGACTTTTTCTTTAAATTTTACAAATTTTAATCCTCTTTCGTATAATTAAGGCTCAGTATCATCTGAGTTAAATTTTATAATAGTTTTTATTATACAGATATACAGCCACTAAGAGGCCATGACTTGATCAAGGCAAAAATATGAATTACCCCAAAGTTTGAAATAATAATTAGCTTATCCATTTGATGAGGATGTTTTGCCTTAGCACCACAAGTTCACATGCCATTCTCAGAGAAACAGATATATCATTTGTGGGAATTTGTGACCTTTCTTTTTCAGAAACCTGCCAATATCCTGGTAATGGGGGAGGGCCCAGAGCGAGGAAGAGTCAAAATTGGTAAAAAAGCTGTACTGGCTACAGTACATATCATTTTAATATAACTATAGGACTGTTATATTAGGCTGTCTTAGTGAAAAATCCCTTCAATTAGAGTTTTGTAGCAAATTATGTGATATATTATGTAATTCTGCTGAACCTTTTCTTTTTTGGCCAACCTTATTTCCTTTTTAGGTGATATCGTCAAGCTTTAGAGAGCTTAGGCGGGCTATAGGTTCAGTCTGGGTAAATGTGAAGCCATTGTCTTACATAAAGCACTATTCTGGGTGATGACTGTTGAAGGCTGTGGCCGCTATTTTTATCACCATTGGAATTTGTTTTTGTGTTTGGTTACGCTTTTGCTTTCAGTGTTTGCTTGAGCATTGGAGCCACTTCACAACTTTTAATTTAATCTCTCACACAATTTTATTTCCTATTACATTTTTTAAAATGGCAACATTTCAACTTTTTATATGAATCAAATGATCCCTAGAATGTTTTCAATGTAAATTGACTATTTTAATAATACAGTTATGACACCACATTATGACTAGCCCTGAAACCACCGGTCCAGAGACCATAACACAGTCCTTTACCTTCATTATTGGTCCTTTTTATCAGATAATCTTCTCTTCCTCTATAAATGAAAAACTTGAGTACCTGTGATCGGAGTGAGGATATTTATTATGTTAATGTGTTTGTGTGTCATAGCCGATATGGGTTTTGCTCGACTATTTAACTCTCCACTGAAGCCTTTGGCTGATCTGGACCCAGTGGTCGTCACTTTCTGGTACCGAGCGCCCGAACTACTGCTCGGGGCGAGACACTACACCAAAGCAATTGGTAAGTTATGCACTGAGTGTATTTCAGGCTGCCCTATCCGTATCTAATCCGTATTTAATATTCTGTTTCGTTTTAGATATTTGGGCAATAGGCTGTATCTTTGCAGAGCTGTTGACGTCAGAACCAATCTTCCATTGTCGACAAGAGGACATAAAAACCAGCAATCCTTTCCATCATGACCAGTTAGATCGCATATTCAGCGTCATGGGCTTCCCAGCAGGTGACTGGTCCTGAACTTATGAGTTTGAGAGCTGCAATACCCACAGAAAGTGTTAAAATAGACGATGATAGTCAAATTACAACCTGTTGGTGTCTGCGCAGAGATTTATATTTCTTTAGGTTAGGAACAAGGAACTAACAACTTAATACATTATTATGAAATTTCAACAACAATAAAAATCTCCTAGTAGTGTTCTTGATATTGCCATTTCCATTAAGTTTAATTGATCTACGTGTTCTCGAAGCCTATATTAGTTTGTTTTGTTTGTTTGAGGGCTTGTGTGGACCCTCTTCTCACATGTATTTGAGTTTCAACAAGTATATAACTTGCAAATATGAATAGTTCAGCCATTGTTCTGATTGGTTCTTTCAATAGTCAGTTGATTTCACATATCCAGTACTACTTTCCTTTATGTATTATTAAATGATCCCCCCCCCCCCCCAAGTGTAACATAGACACTTTTCTGTTTCTCTGTTGATTTGTTCTGAACGATTCATGACTCATAAGCAACGTTCTTTGTATTATTCTATTAAATTTTAGCATGTAATTGATTTTCTTTCATACTTAGAAATATGTTAGGGTTATGGGTTAACAAGTGCAACCAGTGCAGGTACTTGTACAATGTAACAAATGCTTATTTTAACTCTTAGCCTTGTTAATTGTCACTGTGTGCTATTATATAATCTATTATATTTGTAATTCCTAGATAAAGACTGGGAGGATATCCGGAAAATGCCAGAATATCCAACTTTACAGAAAGACTTCAGAAGAACCACGTGAGTGCTGAAACACCGACGGCAAAAACAAAATGAGTGTTGATTATCACGATTTATATTCATTTATGTGAGTGTTTAACTTTAAATTTTGTCTATCAATACAGTGCTGCACTGTTTGAACACAGCTAACTTTATATATTTCATGTAATGACATAAAAGGCTAATACAAAATGAAATGGTATGTGCGCATCCCAAAAACAATGAGCTTTTTGAGCAGTGCGTGACCAAAAAGCTTTAAAAAGGCCTTCAAATAAGAACTAAATGACAGCACAATCTTCACAAACATGTTATACTAGACAAAACATTGTTTTGACACGAGGACAGTAAGATTACAACTTAAAAGTAATCTCTTTGTGGAACTAAATTGTTGATACTACTCACTTTTCTTCATATACCAAAACACGTTAAAGAGGGCAAACTATGTTTCACGAGATTAAAATGAATGGCAATGTGATTCTTTTCATCGTTCGAAGGGTTGAAATGTTAATTGTCTACCATTATATTTGAGTTTGAGAGCATTTTGTGTATACCTAGAGTAGATTTTACCACCGTGTGCATGAGCATTATATAGTGATTGTTCAGATGTGTTTTACAGATATGCCAACAGCAGTCTCATCAAATACATGGAGAAACATAAAGTCAAACCAGACAGCAAAGTGTTTCTATTGGTGAGTCTGTTACACTTATCTCAACGTTTACATTATATGATTCACAAAAACATTTCTTTTAAAATGGTTACTTATGTATAATAAATTTCAATACTTTTGCAAATATTGTAATAATCCAGACTCCTACTACAGATACTGGTATTGTCCACACAGAGATCTGGCTCACAGAGACTCACACTGTAAAGGGCTTTCTGGACACTAGTCGTCTAATCATTCACAAAATCCCACCAACTCGATTATGCAGATTTGGTTTTGCAAATCCTTAGAAGTTGTCAAGGCTGGGCTGAGGATGAAGACGAGGCAGCGAAGCGGACCAATAAGCAGTGTACTTTACTGGATAAAATGAAGAGTAATAGCACAGACAACACCAGACAGTGACCTAAAGAAGCTGAGGGCAGTTTATAGAGAGCCTAAGCCCCTCCCCTTCCCGTCGACCACCACGGGACCTTATTTCGGAAAAATATTGAATGGTAGTCAATGGCGAGAGACAACAAATATTTTGATCTCGTTTGAATTGTGCCCTGAATTACACATATGATGTTTGTCAATTTAAAATATACATTTTAAAGTAAAGAAAGTGGCAGTTTGATGTAAAACCGTTGAGGTATAAGACTGTGAAAATACATAATTACAAAGACTACAAACCCCAAAGGCGCACATTTTCTCCCAATGAATGAAGCTAACTTTACTGAGGCTAACGTCCGTCATTGTTTCTACAGTCTTACGTTATAATCGTAACGTTACGAG
Organism: Pimephales promelas; assembly: GCF_988280905.1. Taxonomy (NCBI): domain Eukaryota; kingdom Metazoa; phylum Chordata; class Actinopteri; order Cypriniformes; family Leuciscidae; genus Pimephales; species Pimephales promelas. Next base: position 1,629,733 of record NC_142781.1, read on the forward strand.
TGTTTTGTACCAGACTGCACACACACGAGCAGCGAATCTCACTCGTTGTTTCACTTCCTGGGAGATGTAGTTCACAGAGCGATTTTCACATAAAACTAAATGTTACTCTTCTGTTTTATGACAAACTGCGACGTTTTTAACTTTCAGAATTATCTTTTAAATAGACAAACATCATATGTGTAATTGAGGGCACAGTTCAGACGGAATAAAAAGATAAGTCGTCTCTCGCCATTGACTACCATTCATATTTTTTACAAAATAAGGTCCCATGAGCCGGAAGCGGAGGGGCGGGACTTAGACTTTCTATACACAGAGAACTAATCATCAAACTAGGAATAGGTGTGTGTAAATCGATGCATAACCATGGCGACGGAAGAAAAAAGACAACAAGCAAATTTAAAGTTCTTGAAAACGGAACAGAAAACACACATCGTGACAGAAATAGTGATGAATATTAATCTGATCCAGCTCCAGAAATTGCTGACGATGGACCCCACCAAAAGAATCACTTCTGAGCAGGCACTGCAGGACCCTTATTTCCTGGAGGACCCCTTACCTACATCTGAGTAAGACTCATCCCACACACACACACACACATTTAAATGCATGCCGAGAGATCTGGAAGAAGGATCAGATTTATGAAAAAAAAGCAAACAAACTCCACAGCCATACAGTATGTGTCTGGTCAGCATGACCTTTCCTAAAGCCTTCCACTTGATGCAGAACAAGGCTTTGGGGATTTGGAAGAGAAAAGGAGTGTTATTCTGTGTTGTTGCCTAGAAGGGGGTGTCTGTGTAGCACAACACAAATATTCCTGTCATAAACATGAACTCTGGTCGTTCACCTGTCATCTATTTATATGGGAAACAGTTGCAGCTCCTATAAAAATAGTTGTAACGTTTTCTTTGTGTTTTTAGTGTGTTTGCCGGATGTCAGATTCCTTACCCCAAACGAGAGTTCCTAAGTGAGGATGAACCAGAGGAGAAAACAGAGAAGGTAACAATGCCTGATCAAGAAACTTCAGGTTTTCTCACACTGCATCCAGTTCTGATTTGTGATTTATAACACTGACTTTCCTGAGTTTGCACAGTGTAGTCAGTATCCATCATATCTGCATTGGTTGCTATAACTATGACTTAAAGGAATAGTTGACCCAAAATGTAAAATCCTGTCATCATTTACTATCCCTCATGTCGTTCCAAACCTGTATGAGTTTCTTTCGTCTGTTGAACATAAAAGAAGATATTCTGATGAATGTTTGTAGTTGACGGTAGCCATTGACTTCCATAGTATTTTTGTCCTATTTTTGTCTGGTTATCAACATTCGTCAAAATATCAGTTTAGTTCAACAGAAGAAACTCATAAACTCAGATATTATCCTATTGGGTTTGGAACAACATAAGGGTGATCCCTTTAGGTGTCGGAGCGATGGCGAGAGACACATGTGAGTAGACTGGAAATTTTGCCCATGTTTTTAGTATCTCTCATATGATCAGTTTTAAGACGTCTCATTAGTTGTCAGTACAAGAACCATTCTCATTTAAAGGGTAACTAAACCCCTGGTCAGAGCCTGACTCCACCCACTGGCAATATTTGAAAATGCTGGAAAAGTGGACAGACCCCCTAGCGGAGATAGAGGCGACGAAATAGATGCTAAAACACTCTATCCTGATCGTTTTCAATTCTCACAATTACAACTCCTGACTCGCTACAGTGGTTTTGACTAAACAAGCTGGTTTTTATACGTGGTGAGCTGAAACCTGCGTACGTCACGAAGTGCGGAACATCCAATAGGAAAATCCAACTGCAGTAGCCACCGTTCAACCTGAAGAGGGCAGCACTAAGACGTTTTTACACCATATATTGTAGAAATAAAACACTTTATACACAAATGTCACAAAAGTTACTCGAATCAATGAGTGGTACTAATAAAGATCCATTCTTACAGATCATTAACTAAAAAAAGTTGGATCAGGGTTTAGTTGCTCTTTAATACACAGTGAAATGATCGGACTTCGCTGAATGACGATAAAGGACATCAGAGCTTTGAGTCTTAATGAATCGTTTTTGTGTGTGGTCTTACAAATACAATGAAGATTTTATCAGGAGTTTTCAGACTTTTGTCATATTTTAATCCTATGATAATATTTTAATTCTTGGTGATTTTAACATACATTCACGAGTCCGACTAAGCCCCTGGTCTTATTGCACCTACCTTATGGTTTTCATTTCAACCATAAACAGATTATTCATTCAGGTTGGAGGGTTGGGATCAAGTCCATCCTCAGATACATTCAAAATGTTCATCAAAATGGAATTGAGATAAGCAAACAATTGACTTCTTTCGAATCCGCGTGAACACTTATAGCTCAAAGGTGAACATGTGAACTGTTTTAAATCCAAGGTCGTGAAAAAGGATTGAGGCATAAAATGAAGAGCCCTACTATACACCTGGTGCAATACAAGTGTTTTTTTTGCTAGTTTCAGCCCGACGCAGTTATCATTTTCACGTCCTGCGCCACATTGTTTAAATAGGAAATGTATGTGCGCCCTTGGGCTTCTGGTCTGAAAATGATGTTGGCGTGTTGCTATTTTGAGGAACTGAAATAGACTGAGCCATTGACCAATTGAAACCTGCTCTAAAGTCAATGGCGCAATATTTATTTATTTATTTATTTAAAGAGCGTGTTTGTAATGTGTGCCTAGTATTAAAAATAAAAGGATTACAGTGTAAAAGATTAATAGTGTGTACATAAAGATATGGTGGAATCCGGCTTGTACCGAAGATGCTCTTGATCCTCGCGCACGAGCAGATCCGTTTGCGCTCTGGAGAAGCGTTCAGGTTTTCCGCTGGCAAATTCCGTCATGTAAAAACCAATCCGCCACGGCGCGAACGCAACTGGCTTTTAAAGGGAATGGGAGACGAGACTCTGATTGATTTATTGCTGAATAGGTTTAGTACCTATTCCTGTTACGCCCAAAACACTCCCATTACTCATTAAGAGAACAGGGACGACACTTTTAGACCATGCGCCGGGAGCGGCGACCATTTTTCCTGTCGTTATACTAGCAAAAGTGGGTTCGCACTTGCGCCCTGTGCTTTAGACCATGAGCTTATAACATTAAAATAGGGCCATAAAATCTGTTACTTCTTTTACAGTTCAATTAAAATGTATTTGTTTTCACAATTTTTCTGCCAGCCTGACCAGCCTAACCCACAGTGGGTTAGTGTAGGCAATAGGCATAAGCAGTTGCTGATGTCAACCTTGCACAGGACATTGTGACCATGAGCAGGGCACTTTGGTCCTTCAGGGAGTCTGTCCCTCAAAAAGTGTACCGAGATAAAAGCTTCTGCTAAAATGATTGCTTTATTACCGTTTCCACAGCTAATCTCTAATGTTACTCATTCCAGTGAAACCAAGAGTGAATCTGAGTGTGAGAAATGAGGACTGCTCAGATAGCAGTGTTGTTGAGCAATGAAGGATGAAAGGTATCCAGGCAAAAGGCAAACAAATGCAAACAAACAAACACACGCAGCACAAAGCAACCATCTCACGTCTCCAATGCTTGACTGAGCCAATATTTACTCTTACATTTAGTGACTTTAGCCAACTCATTTTTTTCTGTGTAGTAAATGAACCTCGCAAACACACTTCCATCATTACACTGGATCGGGTTTCTTTCTACCACACAAAAACCCTTATTTACCAAAGGTTTGCATGTAGGAAAAACAAGATGCACACGCAAAAAAGCTGATCTACCAATAGTAGGCTGCGTCTTTCGTTCTATTGTGTCATTCTCTGTGTGTTTCCCGCACAAAACACAAGGCATTGTCATCACATACCCAGGGCTTTCCTGTCGGGATTCAATCGCTTCCTGTGTTTTGTTCAGAAGTATATTTATATTTAAGATAAAATGCTTTGACAGCCTTTAACCACGGCAGTTCAGCATGTCAATAAATGAAATATTATAATGTTTTCTACATATAATCCTACATAGCCCACATGTGACTTGCTTGCGTCCATCGAGTAAGCAAATAGCCATTGATCGGACACTTCTATGATCTTACAGTTTCGGTTGATTACAGCGGTTTTAGAGGCAGACGTGTATGTTTTTTTAATCAGCGGTTCACTCATATCGACTATATGTGAAAACACCCTTATAGAGCGGGATGGTGGATAGACAATATAAATTATATCACACTATTTAATGTAAAGATTGTAAATATCACATAAATAACAATTGTTTACATAATATTTTATACAAAAAATAATTTTAAAATCAATCCATTTGAAAATAAAAATAAAAATCTTGATTAAAAATTATACCTTATAGAAACTTCTTGATTCTGTAATCTTAGTATAGTGTTTTCCACAAATAAAGAAATATATGTAATAGTTATATATATATATATATATAAATATGGGTCTATATAAAATGTTTTTTTTTTGTAACTTAAAAACAATGTCCACAGCAAACATGAAAAATGTTATGATTTACACAGTTGTATATGTTGCAATGTTGTAATTTATTCTATTTCGATTGTTACTAATATTATCTCCATGTCCTAATCTAGATAAAATGGGAGGGTTCTCTTTTTAGTTATGTTTTCTTCCTAATGACCTCTCCGTTATCCATTTCTGTATTACCTTTTTTAAGGTTATATATAAATGCTAAATTAATTTCTAAATTAACCATCCATTTCTCTCTCCATGTACTCTGACACAGGACAATCAATGGTTGCACAACTTGACAGTAACTAATAGGAAAGGGCAATTTATTTATTTATTCATTTATTATTTTATGGTCCACCCTGAAATAAAACTGTGCTCGTCTTGTTTAATGTGGTCATTGAAAAGTTTTGGTGTGTGTTAATATGAAATAATAAGATCCTGAAAAGAATAACTAAAAGAAAACTCAGAGATATCCTTCATGTCCTCTAGAACCAGACGCAGCAGCACCAGCAGACGGCAGCGCAGACGCAGACGCAGCAGGCTCCGACCCAGCAGAGCTCAGCGCAGACCAACGGCACATCAGGCACTGCGGGGGCCAACACGGGCCCCTCCCTGCAGCACGGCCAGGACCAGGGGCCACCCAACAAAAAACCTCGCACCTCAGGAACCGGCGTTCTTCAAACAGACTACCAGGTAAGAGGAAGAAACGTCAGAGGAAGCAGAGGTCATCATTTTCACGTCCTGCGCCACGTTGTTGCAAGATGTAAACAACACTGGTCCAGAAGCACTTCCTGTTTCAGTTTTTTAACACTACATAAAAGCTGGGATAAAATACAACCAACAGAACATGTAAAACTGAATCAAAAAGTTAAACAAACATCTTTAAGATGTTTTTCTTTACATGTGAAATAAAGAAAACAGTTACAAACTGGACCAGTGTTGTTTACATCTTGCAAAACGGTCTTTAAATAGCAAATGTATGTGTGCCCATGGGCTGCTGGTCTGAAAACGAGGTGTGTGTTCTGGCGCATTGTTATTTTTAAGGCACTGAAATAGACTGAGCCATCAACCAACTGAAACCTGCTCTAAAGTCAATCAATGGCGCAGTGTTTTTTTAATTTATTTAAAGAGCGTGTTTGTAATGTAGGCCATATTGGTGGGTACAACTCGAAAGAAAACACTGATTTTACCTGGTCAAAAACAGCTCCGTTTCAGTGCATATGTCTTTAAATGATAATGAGCTTCGCTAACTCCGCCCCTCTGTTCTGCGGGCGTTTCGACACAACACACGTGCAGTGGGTATAGACCCCTTTTGCGCTGACGTCACAGTTACGTCACGGCGCTAGCTGGAGGCAAAACAAAGTGTAAACTGGAGGCGGCCAATACAAACCAGCACAGATTCGGCTACATAATAAAGAGCTTAAATGATTGTTACTATTATTAAATGTCATCTTGTTGTGGTGTTTGGTGCAAGAATTGATGAAAAATGAATATGCTGTATCTGGAACTTTTATTTCTAGAAAATATTCACATCATTAAAATCGCACCGTAATGTCACTCTTTACATTGTCGTGGTCTCGGCGCTGAACTGCGGATCGTACACACAAGTCTTGTACAGGACCATAGGCATTTAAAAATGTATATGCCCTCAGTTACTATTTACGATCGTAGAAGTCAGGCCACTCAACCGAGGTAACGTACGCTAATCCTGTCAGGTAGTCCATGCATCGAGTGAGCGTGTAGGCGGCTACGGGTCGGCCAATCTGGTTCCGTCCGTTAAAAATAACTTTTGGAAATAACAATCGCGGTCCTGGACACTGAGTGACCTTACACATTAAGATAATATCGGATTTTCTCCAGTCATTGTTAAAAAACAAGCTAACAATCCTTGCTAACTAGCGTTAGTGAAGCGGCCAGAGCGATCTTTCTGCCTCCACCTAAGCTCCGCCCACAGAAAAACGTCACCATGTTTACCAACTGTCTATATTTGAGGGTATATTTTGGAGAGAGAATGGCAGCGGGAGTCTTTGAGGACACATCTGTGCAACCTAGGGCTGTGAATCTTTGGGTGGACAGCGAATCGATTCGATTCACGATTCATAGGTTTTCGATTCGATTCAAGAACGATTTGTGCGAATTCAGAACGATTCAATTCGATGCGATTCACATCCAAATTCGATTCGATTCTTAATTTTTTATATGCATTATTTCAATGCTTCACCCAATGGGTCTTTGTCTGGGTTTGAATTAGCCTACACAGTGGCCTTCGGGGGTCAGATAGTGGGGATTTTGTCCATTGTTCATGTTTGTAGCGGCAACCTATAGCCGCTGAGAGGCTAGGCAGCAGGAAATATCCGTGACGCGTTTTCTTGCATTGAATATTCAGTAGCTTTTATTGACATACACGCAGAAACAATGAAGAACATACATGCTAACGGTCAACAGAAAGTGAGCACTCCCCGCTACTCACCCCCTCTCCACACCCCCAAACAGGAAACACTATCAGGTATATACCCACCAATACCCATGTGACCGTCACACCTGGAAGCGCACGTAAATTACAAAATAAAAGACAAAACATTTTCTACACTTACATTCCAGCCCCTGATTATTACACAATACTAATGCAATAATCACAAATATAATCAAAACATGAACAATATTAACACATATAATTGTTATACATGATTTTCTCCTTTTTTTTTTTTTTTTCTCACAAAGGCTTAAGAAATGTGAAACAATACATGTGTGCGAAAGTGTCCAAGGCACTCAAGTGTTCATCATTGTAACGGAGTAAAGTTCATACAAAGTTCAAGTCTAAGTCAGTAAAGTCCGTAAATCAGTCAAGTCCAAGTCAAAAGGTCATGTCAAAAGTCAGTTGAGAGCTCTCAAATGTCAGTCATAGTTAATCTTTAAATTCCTCAGCTTCCAGAAGACGACAAATTTTGGTAATCGGCCTGGTTAAGCAGGTACTCCTAGTCTTGATCTTAACTTGCCTTGTCAATCCCTTTTTGTCCGTTATTGCGTGAATAATTTTACCCATGATCCAGGAACTTCTTGGTGCATTTTCATCCATTAACAGAACAACATCTCCCAACTGATAGTTCCGCGTCTTTACCATCCACTTTTGGCGTTCTTGCAGTAAAGGTAGATATTCACTAATCCATCTTTTCCAAAACAGGTTGGCTAAAAACTGAATTTGACGCCATCTTCGACGGGCATACAAATCTTCCTTCTCAAACAATCCAGGTGGTAATGTAAACTTTGTTTTTAGAAGGAGAAGATGATTAGGTGTTAAAGCTTCCATGTCATCAGGGTCCAAAGATGATCTGGTTATGGGTCGGTTGTTAAGTATAGACTCTACTTCGCACAAGAGAGTATGAAGACCTTCTTCATTCAAACTCTGCCCTCGCAGAATGGAGTTCAGTATCTTCTTTGTAGATCTGATGAGCCTTTCCCAGATCCCCCCGTGGTGTGAACCGGTAGGAGGATTGAAAGTCCATTTAATCTTCTTTTGTAGAAGAACGTCGTTTATCTGACTCTGGTTCCAATTTTGTATCGCTTCTTTTAATTCACGATCAGCCCCGACAAAGTTCGTTCCATTATCTGAACGTATTTCTGTCACTTGTCCTCGTCGAGCGATAAAACGTCTAAGTGCGTGAATGAATGAGTCGGTGTCCAGTGAAGCAACCATCTCAATGTGAACGGCTCTAATGTTCAAGCAAGTGAAAATGACTCCATAACGTTTTAGTGTGGTTCTTCCTCTCTTTACTTCAAATGGACCGAAGCAATCCAGTCCAACATGAGTAAAGGGGGGTTTGTCTGGTGAGACTCGATCGTGAGGTAAATCAGCCATCTGTTGATGACCTGCAATTGCGTTAAACCTTTTACACACCACACATTTTGACAGAAATGTTCTTATGGCTACGCTGGCTCCAGGGATCCAATATCGCTGTCGAAGAGCCGCCAACATGAAATTCCGTCCACTATGTCCCACTTCTTCGTGAATTTGTCGCAGAATTAGATTAGAAATGTGTAGATCTTTGGCCAATATAATTGGGTGCTTAGAGTGTTCAGGGATCAATGTGTTAGCAAGACGTCCACCAACCTTGATAATATCATGCTGAAGTATTGGATTAAGACTATAAAGAGGACTATTTTGTTTGACTACTCCATGTTTGCGTAGACTATTTAGTTCCTCCGGGAACCTCTTTCTTTGAGAAAGTCGGATGATTTCCATTTCGGCCCTTTCCAATTCTTCCAACGAAAGTAAGTCCTCACACGATGTAGATTTAAACTTCTGCATCTCCTGATTAACGATCATCTCTTGTACGTATGGATCTGTACTAGAGGAGACGAGAACAGTCTGCAGTCGTTTCCTTTCCTTGCTACGGTCCATCAAAATTCGTTTCAGGCGAAGGATCCATGCTACGGCTTTCTTTAGTCGAATCCAAGATGAAAAGTAATCAAAGAGATCCGATATGGAGTCAGAATTTTCATTGACTTTTATCATGTTTACCAAAGCACTCCTTTTAATCTCAGGGTCACGAGGCAATATTACATCCCTACAGGTAAGGTCCATTGGCCACTCGTTAGGTGATCGAGTGAGAAATGCAGGACCAGAAATCCACGTCTCGTTCTTCAAAAGTGAATCCACCTTCACTCCTCTAGACACCAGGTCTGCCGGATTGCTTGATGAATTCACGTACCTCCATTGTTCTACATCGGAAACCTTCAGGATTTCGGACACTCGATTAGCCACAAAGCACTTAAATCTAGTGGTGCTATTTCGAAGGTATTTGAGTACTGAAGTACTGTCAGTCCAAAAAACTGAGTTTTGAAAGGGCATCTTGAGTTCCTTCATCCAGATTTTGTCAATACGGCTTGCAAGAGTGGCAGCTGTAAGTTCCAGGCGAGGGATTGTAACAGATCTTAATGGTGTAATTCTTGCCTTGCTCACTAAGAGGGTAGAACATGCCTGTTGTTGGTCATTATGGAGCAGCAAATAGGATACCACTCCATATCCTTGTTCGCTTGCGTCTGAAAAATGATGCATTTGAGCAGTAGTTACATCTCCAAACCCATCAGGCTTCAAACATCTTCTGACCTCAAAACCCTCCAAGCAACGCAGATCATCCAGCCAGTTCATCCAACGTTGAACATACACTGATGGAATATCATTGTCCCATCCAATTCCCTCCCTACATAGATCCTGCAGTATCCTCTTGGCAGACAGAATCACAGGTGACAAGAACCCCAGAGGATCGTAGATGGAACTAACCACTGAGAGAATTCCTCTCCTGGTAAGAGGTCTATCCTTGACTACCACTTTGAACTGAAAGGCATCCGATTCAGCACACCATTGTACTCCCAATGCTCGTTCCACTGGCAAGATGTCACGATCGAAATCCAAATCCTTTACCTTTTTCTCCCTGTCATTCTCAGGTATTACACTCAACACAGCACGGCTGTTGCTCGTCCATTTTGTTAAACAAAATCCACCTTTAGCACACATACTTGTAAGATTCTTGTACAGTTGCACAGCCTCTGATTCAGAAGATACGGAAACAAGGCAGTCGTCCACGTAGAAGTTATTGAGAACAACTTCCGTTGTCTTAGGGTTGAATAGATCCTTTTGATCCATTGCACATTTCCTCAATGCAAAACTTGAGCAACTAGGTGATGATGTAGCCCCAAATAGATGAACCACCATTCTGTATTCCTCCAGACTGCTATTTAAATCACCTTCTGGCCACCACAGAAATCTCAAGAAGTCACAGTCTTCTGGGTGAACTCTGATTTGATGAAACATGGCCTCAATGTCAGCCATTAGGGCAATGGGTTCCAATCTAAATCGTACTAGTACACTCACCAGCGAACTGGTTAAGTCTGGACCTTGTAGAAGCTTGCTATTCAGTGATGTGCCCTGAAAAGAAGCTCCACAATCAAACACAACCCTGATCTTGTGTTTTGTGAGATGATAGACACCGTGATGGGGTAAATACCACAGACGTCCGTCGCGTCTCTCCAGTTCAGCCGCAGGTACCCTTTCGGCATAACCTTTATGAATCACATCCTCCATAAAAGTGGTGTAATCTGCATGAAAGGAAGAATTCACTTTGAACTTCTTATGTAGAGTTAGAGCACGTTGTTCTGCAATTCTCCTGTTCATAGGCATGACTACTTCGGCATTTCTGAATGGAAGACCAATATAATAATGATCATTAATTAGCTTTGCTGAATTGGACACAAAATTCATAAACTGCTGATCTTCTTTAGATGTTCCCACCATCTCTTCCTGAGCAGTCTCTGGAAAATCGGCCTTAAATTGCTGCTTCCACAACTCTTCCAACTTCATCATTGCAATCCTATTCGCAGTCACAGAAATTTGGTTAGCAGCATCATCTCCATTCATGCCAACTCCTTTGAGTGGTCCGTTAACGGTCCATCCGAACAGGGTCCTTACGGCATATGGGCCATTATTTTGACTACGTATGACCTCCCAAGGCTCCAATGCTTCTGGAACATTAGCTCCAATCAAAAGCTCTATACCAGCATTAATCGTAGGTAGACAAATATGACTCAGATAAGGCCAACGTTCAAGATCCTTTTGTGAGGCGATGTTTTCCATGGTCACGGGCATGCTCTCTTGTGTATACACTTCCGGCAATGCACAGTAATCTTCTTGTCTCAATCCAGAAATCTCCAGGTCTTTTAGAACGTAGCTACCGACTGATTTATCTTGGCTCATAGTTCTGAGAAGGATATTAACTCTCTTTCCAGAGAGGTTGAGCTTGTTCATCAAACTTTCGGTACAGAAAGAAGCAGAACTTCCTGAATCGAGAAAAGCATACGTCATCACCACATTGTGACTCTTTCTTGATTTGACACAAACTGGGACGATAGGTAATGCACAGCTGTCGTTACCAGCCCCAGTAAGACCACTAGTTTGGAGAGAGACCATAGCACTAGCTACTGCGGACTTAAATTCAGCTTTCTTCTTGTCCAATGTTTCTACCTTCTCATGAGGGTAAATGTGAAGAAGACTTGGGTGTTTAAGACCACATACGTTACAGACACTTCTCATTTTGCAGTCCCTACTAAGGTGACCTGTATGCAAGCAGCCAAAGCAAACTCCTCTCGTCATCAGAAAATTCATCTTTTCTTTGTGACTTTTTCTGATCAGTTTATTACAGACATCCAGCATGTGTTTACCATTACAAAAGAGGCAGGTTCTGTTAGTTGATATCTTATGGTGTTCTTTCATTTCAGGTATAGCAGTGACAGTAGTTGCAAAGCTGCTTCTAGTTTTCGGCTGACCCGCTTTAAAATTCATCTTCCTACCTCCAACAGGTGACACATCCTGAATATTACCAAACACAGGATCAGATAGAATTTTTACTTGTTTCTCGATGAAATCAACAACATCAGAAAAGGTGGTTTGATTGTGGCGTCGCTCCTTTAACTCGTATGCAACGACTCTCCATCTGTCTTTGAGTTTGTAAGGAAGCTTTGAGAGGATGATTTGCATGTTAGTGGTGAGATTCAGCTCATTCATATAGTGAATATCTTGCATAGCGTTGCAACAACTCCTTAGGAAAAGACCATACTCTTGCAGAGACTTAGCATCTTCAGATTTTATAGCCTTCCATAAAAGAGCCTTTTCCATGTATGACGAAGCTATTTTTACCTCATTGCCGAAGTTCTCTTTAAGCAAAGCCTTAGCCTTCAAGTAACCTTGTGACGGGGTCATGAGCTGGCAACTTCTAACAAGTTCTCTCGACTGTCCTCGTGTATATTGCTCCAAGAAGTGCAGACAATCTCCTGGGTTGTCTGCCCTTTTTTCCACCACTTCCTCAAATGTACGCATAAACTCATGAAAGCGCAAAGGATCTCCATCAAAGTACTGTATTTCTCTAGGTGGAAGGGAAGACAAGTTATGCTGTTTAACCAATAGGGCAGCTATTTCATTTTGCTTACCCATAAGCTGAAGCATGCTTGAATGGCCTGTGTCAATTTGGGAACTTGGTCTTCTTGACCCATGACCATCGCGATTCTGAATATCCAATGATGACAAATCAGGCAATGTAGCTTGTGAAGGTTTCATTTTAGGTCTTGTTGATTGTTGTTGTCCTAAACGAGGTGGAGAATAATTTGGGATCCTTTGTGTACCATTGATATGTGATGTACGTGCTACCGGTATGGACTCTGATGCTGCTGGGACACTAGCAGAAGGAACAAATGGTTCTGCTACCGAATGTAGGGGTTTCAGCACATTCCTATCCACAGATGAATAGGATACGGATTGAACGTCTTGATACACTTTTACTCTTGCCATTGACTCAGCTAATTTGATTTCCAAATCCAGTTTTTCCTTCCTTTTTCTCAACTGTTCCCCTCGTTCCTCTAAATCATGTTTCAATTGCAGCATCTTTTGAGAAGCCAATAAAGCAGCCAATTCTGCCTCAGCCTTGAGACGCATAGAAGATCGGCAGGATCGAGACCCATGAGATGTAGCTCCAGAAGATCTTTTACTGCTTATATTTGAAGCACTGTCCGTTGGTTGAATTTCATTTTCAAGGTTCCCGGAATACATTCCAGCTTGTAGGTGATGTACATTGAAGGGCCGAGTATTGTGTGCTGTAGACAACATGTCAATAGAGGATGTAATGTCAGATGCACAAACTCCTTGAGATGTAACAATGGCTTCCCCAACCACAGGCCCACGGATAATAGAAGAAGCGGTGCAAGCTTCGTTTGTCCATCGTTGAACGTCATCCACAAAACCATTATAATGTTCCAAAATGGAGTCAAACCATTCATTTTGTTTACTTCGTTCCTCGTTAGGTAGCAGAGGCAATACTCCTTTATGTAGCGCAATTGCATCATCCATAAGCACCTGTATCGTTTTCAACATAGAACACACTTGAGACGCATTATCATCGCATTTCATCAGCTCTTTCATTGATCCGATCAAATTCTTCACTTTGTTTACTTTACTCTTGCGATCCCTTTGCAAGGCTTCAATCTTAGCCACCAACGCCTTTGTCGTGGGTTTATGCTCTCGTTTGCTGCCATCAACAACAGCGTTATCCGTATCCTCTGAATTCATCATTCTCCAACGCAACGGACAATGCGAGCTCCGTTCCAAACCGCACGCTCACAGAGCCAAACAATGAATGAACGTAACCAGGCAGTAAATCACACGAGAGCCCATAAGTACCAGAGCAACACAGAGCGCGTTCAACTCAACGCCAATCCAATGACAACAACAGCGTCTTCCACAACTTCCACTACGGCGATACAGCACAATCCATTGAAACCGCGAACGTACCTCATTTGCCGTCTGTATGTGCGTCGTGTCCGTCAATCCAAACTCTGCAGTGCACGTCCGCCACTATGCTGTATGCAGGAACAGCCGTTTCCAAGTTGCGTCCATAATCCCTTCGTTGTGTAGTTTTCTGTTGACTTAAATGTAGCGGCAACCTATAGCCGCTGAGAGGCTAGGCAGCAGGAAATATCCGTGACGCGTTTTCTTGCATTGAATATTCAGTAGCTTTTATTGACATACACGCAGAAACAATGAAGAACATACATGCTAACGGTCAACAGAAAGTGAGCACTCCCCGCTACTCACCCCCTCTCCACACCCCCAAACAGGAAACACTATCAGGTATATACCCACCAATACCCATGTGACCGTCACACCTGGAAGCGCACGTAAATTACAAAATAAAAGACAAAACATTTTCTACACTTACAATGTTTGTTTTTAATTTTAATGATTTTAATGAATATATTATTATAAAAAAATCAATGGCCTACAAATTAGCATTTGTAGAAACCTACCTAAGTAGCCAATATTTTGAAAAAGGCTTTTAAAGTATTGCATTAATTGACTAGATGCACAAATTAATGGAGACGTTTTCATGATAAAAGATTGACGTTTTCGTGATGATATCAGGGGTGTGTGAGCGCGTGAAACCAATCAAATGCGGATGTCTTATGACGGCCAATGCGTGAGGCAGCTTGTACCAGGAACACTTTAAGGTTGTGTTTATATATTTTAAACCACTGAATCGCTATAAAATCGCGATTAATTCAATTCTTTGCCTTTTAAATCGATTATTCACGTAAATAAACGATTCACGATTCAAAATACATGTTTCAGGATCGATGCATCTGCATCGTCAGGATTTAGAATCGATGCATCGAGAAAACGAGTGAATCCTTACACCCCGAGTGCAACCGTATCAGTTTGAACCGGAGTCGCACCAGAACAAGATGACGTTAATCGCGCAAACATGAAAGTATTGACGTTGTTCGTGGGAAATATTCCTTTCAGAAACAAAACTTAGCCACTGCGTCTTCAGCGGTTCGGATTTAGGAACATCAACATGATTTCTGTGTTCGTTATTACATCCGAGAACAGAACACCGCAATCGCTTAGACGCCATTCTGCTCCAGCGTATATCAACAATGGCGGACTATGATGACAGCTCGCGTCTCTGTGGAAACGCTGCTGTCAATCAACAGTCGTGGGAGGGGCGTCCGATCAAGGGACGTCAAGAACGGCTCGATTTGAGGCAAGGGAAAACATATAAAGACAAGAGATTAAAACAAAAACACTGGATAGATTTTTATCATTAAATGATGGTTGTGTACAGGCAACGCCACACACATTTCAGTACAATCAACTTGAAAAAGTGCATGTACCATTATATAACCCCTTTAAAATTGGGCCCTTAGACTGCCATACCATAATAAAATTGCCAATGTTAAAACAAACGTTAACTTGGACAGTCTCCACAGATAGAACAGGCACTGCTGGCCTTTTTTACAAACCATCTTCTCCACATTGAAATTAAAATTCAACGTCTTATCAATCACAAATACTTTCCTCACCCTCAACACCCTGCACTTTGATAGTTGTTCTCTTTAAAGCGATTTGATTACGCCTGAAATCAATACGCATTTTAAACACAGGGATCACACCACTAGACAAAATCATCTACAGCATCATTTTCAGACAGGGTCATTTTCGTTGGCACAGAGGAGGCGAACAATAGCTGAATCGTCTGCTAATTTTAAGAGAAGTCTTTTATCATGCCTGGCAAATATACAGGAGTGGAGAAAGGTCAGTTGACCAAGGAAAGATCCAACCAACAATGCTAAAATCAAGACCAAAGCTCAATATGAGGTCGTATCTTATTAAGCAGATGAGAAATCAACAAATAAAATCTAGCATGGGTCTTGGTTCCTTCCAAATGATTAAGTGCCGAATTAAACGAAATGGCCTTAGCATCCTCTACAGTGTAAAAAAAAAAAGAAATCCTGTGAAAATTACAGTAAAATACAGCAGTTGTTTTTGTTTTACGGTACTAAAACCCTCGCTTGGCCCTATATGCAAACTGAAGAGGATCGGAGGAATCTTCTACCTTTATAAGAAGCATTCTAGTAAAAAAAAAAAAAGACTTCATACTAAAGGATCATTTACACTACTGGGTGATTGTTTTCAGCCACTGGAATGACTGGAGGTTTCTCTGCAGCTTCTGTTTGAATGAGGATCAGTTGAAAGATATGATCAAATAAAAAGATCCCAATTGCTAGGCCGAGGAATTGAGCAGCCGATCCTCGCTATGATCAGGACTCGGGTTTTTGCTCACTTTAGAATGATAAACATATGAATTATTGCCGGTCTATTGCCAGATAAACTCCTTTTCTGCTCACAAATAATATTCCTAAAATCAAGTGCATCAATCTTCACATAAAATTCATAAAATCTCTTACGCAAGCTAATAATCATTCGTCTCTGTACTCTTTCAATGACACCTTAGAATCTCTTTTAGGCTTTGTGCCAACAATGGTTTTCATGTCATCCCATCTTTTCTGTGTAGTGCAGCATTGCTTTAGTTACTTCCAAATTCACTTTCTTTTTTAATCAATTCATCTCCTTCCTAAAATACATGCTGTCATTTTTTTTACAGTCCCTTGAGTGATTTATATATCCATGGGTTGATGTTTGGATATATACCTTTACAGACTTTCAGGAACAATGTAATCAACACACACATCAGAGACTCTTTAACAACGTCCCGATCTTTACATTCACAACCCGCTTGTGGGATCGAGATACAATCTGCAGTCCAGTTCTTAAACTGTCTGGCTAAAGTTACTTGTAGGAGCCATTTATACCTTCACCTTTTATAGATAGGTTAGTATTGCTATTACCTAGTCTAGCCACTTGGTGGGAGTGTTTCACTGGGCATGACATCGCTGGGAATTAAGTATATTTACAGGTGTGGTAATCAGTTAGGTATGGTGTGGGACACACAGTTCTTACCGTAGCCGTGAGCACTCATTTACCAACAGCACTTTAATATTTACAACTGGGTGAAGTAGCCTATCATTTTAATGTAAATTATTCCCTTTTTGTACCTCTATCTATAATAAACGGGAACACCACCCAAAGAGAGCAAATGTTTGGACCTTTGGATTTTTCCGCTACGTGTTGAGAACACCATGCCATCTATACCAGGCTTATAGGATAGCCTCAACATTACTTTTGTAAAATCAACAGTAATAAGCGTATGATCAGAGATCGGAATAGCCAGACCACAGATGGAAATATTATTCAGACCAGATCAGTGTTTAATTTCAGTCGGATCCTACCAGATCCTGTTCCGGAAATGTCGTATTTGGGATTTTTGCACCGCAGTATTTGCTTTTAAATGATCCAGAATTAGCAAATGGATTACAAGGTGACCGTATGTGCAGACGTATGAGGCCATAAACATAATAAATACATCGACGCCCTATTGGCCGCTTTGGAGCGCTGCTGTACGGAGGCGTATTGCATTCACTTGAAGAAAAAAAAATCTACTCTGTTTTTCCAAATTAACGAGTTAATTTTTCATGAGAAAAAAAATTTGCTCTGTTTTTCTGAATTAACGAGTTAATTTTTCATGAGAAAATTTATTTTTGCTGTTTTTTCTGAATTAACTCATTAATTCAGAAAAACAGAGCAAAAAAAAAAATTCCATTAAAAATTAACTCATTAATTCAGAAAAACAGAGCAAAAAAATTTTTTCTCATGAAAAATTAACTAATTAATTAAGAAAAACAGAGCAAAAAAAATTTCTCATGAAAAATTAACTCGTTAATTCAGAAAAACAGAGCAAAATTTTTTTTTCTCATGAAAAATGAACTCATTAATTGAGAAAAACAGAGCAAAAAAAAATTTCTCATGAAAAATTAACTCGTTAATTCAGAAAAACAGAGCAAAATTTTTTTTCTCATGAAAAATTAACTTATTAATTAAGAAAAACAGAGCAAAAAGAAAATTCTCATGAAAAATTAACTCGTTAATTCAGAAAAACAGAGCAAATTTTTTTTTCTCATGAAAAATGAACTCATTAATTGAGAAAAACAGAGCAAAAAAAATTTCTCATGAAAAATTAACTCATTAATTCAGAAAAACAGAGCAAAGAAATTTTTTCTCATGAAAAATTAACTAATTAATTCAGAAAAACAGAGCAAAAAAAAAATTCTCATGAAAAATTAACTCGTTAATTCAGAAAAACAGAGCAAAATTTTTTTTTTCTCATGAAAAATGAACTCATTAATTGAGAAAAACAGAGCAAAAAAAATTTTTTCATGAAAAATTAACTTGTTAATTCAGAAAAACAGAGTAGATTTTTTTTCTTCAAGTGAATGCAATACGCCTCCGTACTGCTGCGATATGTCAACACATCCGCCATTTTGTAAGACTGCACACATCAAATGCAAGTAAATAGAGAACTGACAAAAAAAAATAATGTATCAACTGATTTCAGTGGTTTGTACGTGGTGTACAAAACGTTCCATCTCTAAGTTATTTAAAATCTCGATAGTTAGACTTAATTAAAATATATATATATATATATTTTTCAATAACGAATTGTCAAAGCTCAGGCTTGTCATGTATCTGGCTTTTTATTCTTGGATAAGAATTGTGAAGACCCCAATACTGAGATACAATTTATTTTCACATTCAATTTGACAAAGTTTTCTTATTGTGGAAAAAGCATTTTCTGTGATTGACCCGATTTGAGAAGTAACAAAGATAACTGATGGATCCGTTATGGTAATACATATGATATGGTACAACTACAGTGCAATGCAAATATGGTAAATATAAGATAAAGTGAGTAGTATAACAGTGTGCAGCAAATAAAATAGTAATGAATAGTATAATTCACATACATTATTGATAATAGCATATAGTTTGTGTATAATAAATACTATATTAATACTATAATATTAATGGAATAAGAAATGTCAATTCAGTATTAGACAATAGAAAATAAGTAAAATAGTGACTGAATGGTACAATCATTTAACAGCATAGCTGTAAGTGGTATAATATTACAACAATAAGAAGAACAGCAAATGCAATGTAATATCAATTGCAGAATATTATGAAAAAAATATGAAACATTATAATATTGATCATTAAACTGATATTTAACAAAAAGGGATTTTATATAGGCCTATATACAGTGAATGGAATATATATACAACATAATTTATATTTAATATATTATTATTCAATATAATATTTGGTCATTCACAAAGAGAATAGCCTCGATCTGTCCACACAGACACACTGCACATGTGCTCTAGCACAACCTAGTGTCCAACCAGAGATAACAACAGCATCATCCTTAAACAGACACCATTCTGGTGTGAACATAATAAACGGACTAAACTAATATAACATATAAATACTGTACTTTTTACATCTTTATTAAAGACATTGAGTAATCATTCATAATGTATGCTGGAAGGAGTAAGTGGATTTAGAAAGGATGTTTGACGAGTCTTGCTCTCTTAGAGCGGTCACATGATGCTATTTTAAAAGTTTAAAATTATTTGGATTATTGTGTGTAATATAATAAGTTATCAGGCTTTATTTAAGACACATTTATTTGTCACATACTGTACATTATTGGAGCTCCTCTATTCCCAGTCTCTCTGAAACACGCTAATTTCTGTCCAGCAACAACTTTATTCATAAATCTTAACCTCAACATCTTGACAACAACTCTGGGTAGGAATTATGCTAATATTTCACATTATTACTGTATGTAGATTGTGGAAGTAATATCTGGACTTGGATCAAGGCATTAGGCGGGTCTGGATCAGTGTTGTCTGATAGATAGAATAAATCACTCTGTGAGAGACTCTAGCCCTATTCACATAGGATTAGTATCTTGTGTCAATTTGAAATGACCCCCCCCCCCACACATCTGGGTTTCGTGTGACGCATTCGCACGGGATAAGCGAAGCCTGTGATTTTACTCGCATTTACCGACTTATCTCCCGGATATGATGTCAATAGGGCTGGAAATGTCTTTATTATAGATCTGGCTGTATGATATATCATAAACCGCATGCTGCTATACATGTCATTCATCTCTAATCATTCTTTTTGTTTTTGCTCTTCTGATGGTTTGCAGCTTTCTCTTTCTGTAAATTGTATGGTGTATACACTCTTAGAAGAAAAGGTTCTATATAGAACCTTAAAAGGTTCTATCAGCGCTACGTATTTAGAACCCCTAAAAGGTTCCATACACTCTTAAAAAAAGGTTCTATATAGAACCCTGGGGTTCCAAACTTGGCCAATAGAACCTTTTACCAAAAAAAAATATATAGAACCATTTTGGAGTTCCATAAATGAAGCGGGGGATGGAAACATTTCTGGTTCTAAATAGAACCATTTCTTCTAAGAGTGTAGCGAAATGACCCAGCACCCAAAATACCATCAAAACACTCCAACTTTACACTGTAAACTGTAACAAGTTGAATTATTACAACAGCAAACCAACTGTAATTTTCTTCATTATTTTTGAGTTGCTAAAGCTTAATAAAACTTTGTATAGATAACATGTAACATATAGATAACAAGAAAATGTGTTCAAAAGAAGACTTATTATGAGACACGAGTACTATGCTGTCCCCCAGAGTGCATTTCGGCATTAATAAATGATTAATTAGCTCTGTGTTCTGGCTTTTATTTGCCACTTTATCATCTTGGGCTTTCTGAGTATAGAATAGCACCATAGTATTAGTAGATTTTTTATTTTATTTATATAGCTTCTTTTTCAACAGCCAAGGCTGCTTAACGAAGAAAGGAAATAGAAGCAAATAAACATTAAAGCACAACACACACACACACACAGAGAGAGTAATACACAGAGCTCGCTTACAAAGTTAGGTTAAACATACAAACAAAGAGGGATTCAAACAATTAACATATCCATAACAAGGTACAATTCAACAAATTGTATATGTAGTCAACTCAAAAATGTTAATTAGGACATTTATGAGGTTTTATACCATATAACAATATGCAATAGGGGCGTAACAATATATCGTTGTAACCTTATATTGCAGTGACTAAATGTGTCATGTATAATTGACCCAAAATGAAAATTAATGTGTGAAAAAGTTCAAGTTTACAGAGTTTTAGTGTCAGTACTACATTAAACTACTATATCTAATGTTGAATATAATGAATAATAATGCATTGGGGGATATCTGTGTGTCCTGATAATGTCTTGTTTTCAGTAAAAGTGTCCTACATGATATTAAATATATCTATTTAGTGACAGAAATCAAGCTGTATTTTCAGCTTCACAATCCTGGTGTTACATTTCATTTTTTTAATCAACAGTAGATGTTTTGTGAACCTTTTACCAAATGTCTTGGCGTATGGCAATAATATGGTATGGTGAGTTCACGTGTGTCGAATAACCGCTAATATGCACGTAAATAAACAAGACCTATAATATTACGGTTCAGTTTCAGTTTTTTATAATAATTGAACTTTCTTCTCACTTTCTTTCATTGCAGCACTCCAGTTCTCGGCTCGGTTACCAGAGCAATGTCCAAGGCTCCACCCAGTCGCAAAGCACTATGGGATATTCGTCCTCATCTCAGCACTCTCATCAGTCTCATCGATACTGAGACTCAAACCCATACATGAGCACTGCAAAGAAACATTAACCACGAGCATAAGTCGGTGTTGTCATCCGAAGAAACGTCGGGGTTTGTCCCAAAATAAACACAAAACCTCATTTTTTCACAAATCAAAGCCGTCTACAATTCTCAACAAACGCCACACCAATCGAAGCACATCTTTGCAACCCCTTCCCCTCAAACACCTCTGAAGAACCAGATCCATAATCAACAAGATTTCAATACATTTAAAAAGTTGACCAGCTCCAATTATACAATCTGCTGACTGTCAAAAAGACCAGCCAAATGCGGTTCAGGTCGAGGTTCGAGAAAGAAGAGACACGAGGCAGACATCCTCCAAACCTCAGCCAGTCCAAAGTAACGTCCATCCTCACTGAATGTCAAACTTCTGCCAGATACAGTGGTGTGAATGAGTGTTGGCACCCCATGCTAAAGTTGCCTAAAAAGAGGAATAAAAAATCATCTTTTGGATATTGATCTTAATGCCTTAATTATAAAAATGAGGAAAACTCCAACCTTTAAGGACACCAATTTTCTTTGTGAATGAATAATGTATCATAAATAAATAAATGTTTTCCCTTAAAATACAGGGTGCATAAGTCATTGTTAAATTCCCATAGAGTCAGGCAGATTTTGATTTTTAAAAGCCAGTTATTTCATGGATCCAGGATAATATGCATCCTGATAAAGTTCCCTTGGCCTTTGGGATTAAAATATCCCCACATCATCACACACCTTCAGATTGGCATGGTTTTACTTCAGTTAGCCTAATAGCTGGTTTGATTTGCATTGAAAGATGATCTTATGGAAAGTACCCCATGCCAATCTCTAGGTGTGTGATGATGTGGGGATATTTTAATCCCAAAGGCCAAGGGAACTTTATCGGGATGCATATTATCCTGGATCCATGAAATAACTGGCTTTTAAAAATAAAAATCTGCCTGACTCTATGGGAATTTAACAATGACTTATGCACCCTGTATTTTAAGGGAAAACATTTATTTATTTATGATACATTATTCATTCACAAAGAAAATTGGTGTCCTTAAAGGTTGGAGTTTTCCTCATTTTTCCAATTAAGGCATTAAGATCAATATCCAAAAGATGATTTTTTATTCCTCTTTTTAGGCACACTTATTCACACCACTGTATTTCACGTTTGATGTAGAGTTATGATTTCGGACCGTCCTGTCACGGTGGTGTTACAATTCCTGGACTTATCACCCTGTAGATGTCTGTGATGGTGTGTGTGTGTGTCCCTTTGGAACTGAAAATTGTCTGGTGGGTTGATTAGTGTTGATGTATCATCTCAAGCCTTTCTGAGACACACCTGGAACGGATCACATGGAGACATTTACGGTATATAAGCAATTGTACATAGGAACTGAAACGCGTCCTCCATCTCCTGCATGTGCAGACAGTAGAGCAGAGACTGGATGTGTGTGTATTATAAAGACTGAAGAACAAAGAGCACTTACTGAGAGAAATGAAACCCAGCATGCCTCTGTCTCTCAGCTATATAACATCACATCAGAGGACATGCTTTACTCGTTCTCTTTTTTGCAGAAGAATGTGTTTTATGATTTTGGTCAGGACTAAAATCTCGAAATGTGTGTGTGTGAGAGAGTGAGTGTGTGTGAATTTGCACGTGAATTGACTTGCATGTGCGTCTCATCTGGGGCAGCTAGCAGTTGAACTGCTTCTGTGATTATTTTGTCGAGTGTTTTCTATGCTTTTATAATCTGATTATTGTTGGTTTTTGTTTTGTTTGTGTTATTTGAGCTCGGTATGTGGACTGGAAGCGAGTTTTTTATTTTTTTTCATTAAGAAGTAGTTCACTAAAAGTTAGATGTCTCATCAGGCAAAGCTGTGTATCTTCCAAGCTGTCTTTGAAACACTGAAAGTGTGTGACAGCTGCACGATTAATCAGGCATCATGGGGGAGATACGAGCTCAAGCGGGATTAGAAGGAAATCTCTGGTTTTTAGTGTTTTGAAAGTGAGTTTAAAAGGCCCTGAAGGATAGTATTGCTGTCACCCACCATGAATTGTTGAGACTGACAATTGATTTCAATCGTACGGTTCGTAGAAGAATGTAGCTAGCGGTCAGCGTCTGCCAGCAAACTCTTGTGTCCCGTTTTTTTTTGTTTTTGTGTAATATACTTTGTATTTCTCGTGAAAGTGATCAAAATCCAATGTCACTTCTGGGTTTCTTCTAACATTGATGTGAAGTGTACATAGGGTACTTTTCTTAATGAGGATGTGACTCTGTATGTGTTTATCACATTTTCTGATATTTATAAGTCTCAAACGAGTTTCATTTCAGTTTCATATGATGTTTTTTATTTCATCCTAAGATTATCTATTGTGCATATCATATCTTCAGTTTAATGTTACAACTCTCTTCCTTGACATTTCCTTTGTTTACAGTTTCCCCATATTTTGAGCTAAATTAACTATTAACCCTTGTGCTGCATTAGATTTTTAACACCGTTGAGTGCATTAAGGACCAAAAATGGCCACATATTAAACATTGCCTAAAATATTATATATTATTATTATTTTCCACTTTTACCAAGTTAAATCTTTTAACCAGCATCAGTCCTCATCATAACTACCAAAAATGTATTCAATTTCAGGATTTTAACCCTTTAATTACCAGTTTTGTTTGCGAAACCATCGATTTGTATAAGAGGAAAAAACACAAAAATTCAATTATTTTCAATAAACTAAATGCAAAGAGAAAACTTTAGATTTGGATTATCACAGTCCCACTTTGCAAAAAATCCCACTTAGCGCATTAGAGACCAAAAATGGCCACCTATTAAACATTGCCTATTGCCTAAAATAAGGTGCATTTCCACCCATAGGGAATAAATATGTAGTGACGTCATCTGGTGCAAATATAATGCTTTTGCTTCAAAATGAAAGGATGTTTGTGCAAAAATCATGTTTCATGTATTACTGACAGCCTCAGTTTTAATGGGTTTCAATGGGCCATTTTTGGTCTTTATGGTGCTGAGTGTTACTATTTGATCTACACAGTGTGTGTTATACATATTTTGCAAAATGGGATCCCATTTTTTACATGTATCCAAAAAGTCACAATTTTGCCAAATTTCATACCATTTGCATTAAAACAGCCAAAATGGTCAAAGAAATTAAACTGCAAAAGACCAAAAATGTCCCTAATGCAGCATAAGGGTTAGCAAAATAAAAAAAATGACAAACATTTTGTTTCTGTAGATTGTGACATTTACAGTAAATAACATTTTAGTGTTTGAATTAGAAACATTTGGCATCATAAGACTGACTGAATTGTATCATAATTTTGTCATGTTGAAATACAGTTTTATCAGTGTAATTGCATTACACTATTAAGTATATATTTTGAGCACCTAGCCCGAAGCCAGTTCTAACCATTTATCAATATACTACAATGTAAAAACATTATAAAACATGTAATAGGCATAAAGTACAATTAATTAAGTATACAAACAGTCCACTCTTGTACACACAGTGCAGTCCAGAATGCAACAGTGTTAATTGGCAGATATTTTCCTGATGCTTATAGGGATTTCGAGGCTGATTCAGTTTTAAAAAAGTTTAAAAAACTAAAGTAACCAGAATAGATTTCCCTACATCTGTCTATTTAAAAAAAAGTAGCATGTAGCATGTCGTATTGATGAAAGCATTCAGGTTTTGCTATATGTAAAACGCCCTTATTTTAGTTGTCTCTGCCATAGTTTCCCCCGCTGTCATAAGAGACCCGTTTGTGTGTCACGACTCTCCCTTTGCTGGTTTAGAGATTCGGCTCTAGCGTCGTTCGTTGCACTGTCTACCGGTCAAGTCCTCTTTTGAGCAGCCCAATAGTTCTTCTACACCTCATTGCAAGAAATAAGTGTGTTTATCTATCTCTCCTTGTAATCTTTATACTGAAAAATCTGAGCTCATGGATTTTTTTCCCCCTTTCATTTCTGCAGATTGTCTTTTCAATACTGTTTTTCTTGGAAACAATGGTGTTGCTGTTTTGTGATTGGATTTATGATTGGTATACAAGACAGAAATCATCTTGATTCTCCACAGTCATGATCTGACGAGCTTGAAGGAGATGCCCATATGTTATTGTCCTATTTATAATCCGTATGCTTTCAATGAATGTTTTTAAAATGAGTTTTATATGTACAGCATTTAAAATAATTGCCATGTTATGATATGTTGCACTGTAATTACGGAATTATTTAGTGGTAAATGTAAAGTATTCCTTATGAATATGATGTTTGGTTTTTATTGTTGTATTTTTTAGACACTAACATATGGCTTTAATGATATAGTAATAAGCAAGAAAATACACTTATATAAATGTATATGTATTTACATGATAGAGACCTCTATGTTTAGACATTTGTCCCCTGATGGAACATTTGCATGTGTTGATCTTTTTTATTATTTCATTTTTCCACATATTCATCCTGTTGGCTTGCTTTTCACAATGCCTCCCCATGAATTCCTGTCCCCTTTGCAGGTATTTTTTAAAGATCAGATTGGAGCAGTCACTGAAATATGCCTGTAATATATAATAGATGTGTCCTTCTGAAATATTTTGACACAGTAGCACTTTATTACCATCTGCATTACACCGTCATTACGCATGCATTCTGATTATGAGAGACATGTGAATGCGCAAGAGAGATTTTAATAACTTTATAAAGTCCCGTAGAACATGGCCCATAAAATCACCAACATCTGATTATGTGGAATTTTTAGCCAACATGATGATATTGCTCTCTCTCTCTCTCTCTCTCTCTCTGTGAGGCACTATTATATTATGTTCTGTGCAAATCAAGTACTTGCAAATTACATAACATGGCCTTTTTAGACATAGGAGACTATCTCACATTGACTCCCTTGTGTGCGTATATGTGCAAAAATGCAGACAACACAGTCTCACTCTATGATTTTTTCAAGTTATTCATTATTTCAGTGTACGAATGACTGTTATATGAGAAAATATGCATATTTATTTTATATTCTATATTGTAATAAAATCCCTTTGCTTCATGTAAGTTTTCTGGTTTATTCACAACTTTATGTGCTGTGTGTATAACATTTTCAGGTGTGCATGTCCGGTTCACACTCAGCTGGTCATCGTGTTTTTACAGCGTAAGACTTTCCATAATGCATTGCAATTTATAGTAGCCTATTTTGGAAAAGAATACATATAAATGTCTATTAAAATTGGCCTGTCTTTGTTTTTCCTTTACCCAGATAATCTCCTTGTTTTGCTTTGCATACATGATTGATAGGGCCCATTACATCAATGCAGTATGTTACAATTCCAAATGTTTATTGTACATAAACATACAGAAAAAAAAAATGCTTCCTTCATTAAAAGCCTAATAGAATGAGCTGAATAGTGACAAAATAGCTATAAACTTGATGTGGTTAAAGCAATCACTGACTAAGTCCTAAACGAAGTCCAGTACTGGTTGCTAATTCCGTGGATTAAGTTTAGACGTGTGCCGTGTGATCTTACACATAAAAAAAAGACGGAGCGTTCAGTAATATTACTATTATCTAGCAATTTTTTTTTTTGCATATCATACAGCGGCAATATCTTAACTCATACTGTAACATGCAACAAACCGTATTATTTACACCCAAAGGCACAATCGAAAACTGTTTGCTTCCCAATCAGCCAACACCTGTGTCTGAGTTTCCTCCAGATTAAAAGACTTACCCGGGCCGACCCGAGATCAGCTGTGCCACAAAACACATACAGCCCCCTAGTGGCACAAGGGTGAAGTCTCGCAGACTAGAAGTCATCAGTCGTCTAAAAGTGGCTGCAGCATTTTTCAAAGCGAAAGGTAGACGCAAAAATTCATATTGGGCATTTTTGGTCACAAAAGCGGTTTTAGAAATGCTCGCCTCATCCATTCCTACTTGCCAATAGCCACTTCTTAAATCCAACGTACTGAAAACGGTAGCCCCGAATATCATGTTTATGTGGCACAGGAAAGCCATCAAGGGGCGTCTTTGCGTTCACAGGCACTTCATCTTTGATATTGATCTGATGGGTAACGATGGAAGTACATCCTATCGAATCTGTGCACACTGTAGGCCAACAGTTGTTCCAATTGTCTTTTTTGACTCCTTGAAGCCTCTGCTACACTCACCAACTCCTTTACCATGGCTTGACTCCCAGCTAACAAAGTTAGGTTCTGAGAACGTTTTTCTAACGTTCCATTTTGGTTGTCTGGGAACGTTAATTTAAAATGTTCTAAAAACGTGGAAATGTCCAGTTTGCTTAACGTTGCTGGAACGGTGTCTTAATGTTTGCAGAACGTTGCTGGAACGTTAGCATAATGTTGTTAGAACGTTATCCTAAGGTTAGCATAATGTTGCTGGAACGTTATGAGAACGTTTATCAAACACAAATAACCTGATAAAGACGTTCCGATAACGTTGTTCTAAGAACGTTTTTTATCAACGTAATGAGAACGTTCATCAAATACAAATAACGTGATAAAGACGTTCCAAGAACGTTGTTCTAAGAACGTTTTCTCTCAACGTTACAAGAACGTTAATAATGTTATATGAACGTTCCGAAAACATTATTTTAATAACGTTTTGTCCCAACATTTACACAACTTTTAAAGAACGTTAGTGAATGTTCTGGGAACGTTCCCTGTTACCATTCAGCGGCCTAGTTGGAACTGCTACATGCAATCTTGTACTTGAGGATGATGTAATAGCAGGCTTGAAGTCACCAGGGTTAGTAAAGTAATGTAGCTCCTCGTCTTTGGGGAACTCGCATGATGTGGTGGCGAAATCCAACTTCACCCCAGAAAGAGTCAGAAATTCAAGTCCCACGACGAGAGGAAATGCCAAATCACAATTTGGCATCACGAATGCTCTTAAAGAATAAACTTTGCCATACACTATACACTGCAGAGAAACTTTACCAAGTGCATGTTTCTAGAGAAAATGTCTGACCCTTACTTGACTGTAAAACCTCCCCTACACGTTTGATTTGATTCCATGAAGACTCTTGGATCAAAGAATAAGTACTACCTGTATCAATAATTGCCTCCAAAATAATAAAGTAGTAGTATTTAAACGGTAGGATAAGGCTGGGGAGGGAGGGAAGAGGGATTGTTTTTTGTTTTTTTTGGTTTTTTTGTGTGTGTGTGTTTGTTTTGTTTTGTTATTGCTGTATGTTCCAAAACAAAAAGAGCACATTATGTCCTAACTGTACACATTTTCTTGTGGTTATGCATTATACTCCTGTGTATGATGTAGATAATGTAACATAGATAGCAATGTTATGGTTGTTCGGCCTCCCTCGATCAGACTTTCCTCCTCCACGCAAAAATGCTGGGTTGTTTTAACCCAATTTTGGGTAAAATATGGACAAACCCAGCCATTGGGTTAAAAATGTAATTTAAAAATGTAACCCAATTTCTGGGTTTGTCCATATTTTACCCAAAATTGGGTTAAAACAACCCAGCATTTTTTAGAGTGTTGTTCAGCTTGCGTCTGCCTCCAGAAAACTCTCTCCTCGTTCAGGTCCCGTTCCACCAGTGTGCCCACATGAATAGTTCCTCTATTGTGGATACCGTCCCTCTCAAGATGCTGGCAATGCGAGGATTGCAATTCCTCAATATAGCTTGAAGAATGTCATGTTCTGTCATGGCTTATGGCAGAACTGTTTGCCACAACAGGAGGGCTCAGCTCACTTTTCCTTTATACACTTTTGAACAAGCCTGCACCAGAACATTTCTGCCTGCACCTACAGGGCATGTTTCCGTAGTGTAGTGGTTATCACGTTCGCCCCACACGCGAAAGGTCCCCAGTTCGAAACTGGGCGGAAACTGTGGATGGTCTTTGCTACAATTTTTTCAGTGGATTTTTTCCACTCCTTCCTGCCCCCCTTGACCAAAATGAAAGGCCAATAACTCCCATAATGGAAAGCATGTCCAGTATTAAGTGACTTCTCACCGGCTGAGCATGCAACGCCGTACGGCTCAGGGACACCGCTGTAACGACCAGTCCTCGTTAGTATAGTGGACAGTATCTCCGCCTGTCGCGTGGAAGACCGGGGTTCGATTCCCCGACGGGGAGGCTTCTTCTTTACCACGGACAAACACCATGTATGAGCTCATGCTCTGCTGATAAAGCCAACCTGCCGTTCAAGACTCACCTGAGGGTGGTTAGCTAATTCCATTCCAAAGGCTTTACTTTCAAGAAAGCGTTTGTTATAGTTTGTTTTATGCATGTTTATGCTCCCCTCAACGGAAATCTTAAGTAAAAGGCGAAAGATTTATGCGTGAATGAAGAGAAACTCGAGCTGTAACCATGAGACGTTGAGACAATGTGCTATCACACACATGCCACCATGCTCAGCAAGGGTGATTTCTGGTGCAGGCTCCCCCCACCTAGCTTTTTGTCTTTTTTTTTTTTTTTTTAAACAATAATATAGCCATTTCCATTAGAGGATGGAGCAGATGTAATAAGAATCTGCCCCATCACCAGATGACCGGCAAACCCTGTCTAAGAGGATGTCTCTGAAGCCGGTAGTACGTGGAAGACCAGTGTCTAGAATTCCTGGGATTTTTAGGAACTTCCTGGAAGCTAAATGAACAAACCCTTCAAAAAACAAATCTCCTTGGATTGCAGGTGGATTCCTCCATAGGAGAGGGAGAGCTCCTCTTCCTGCCCCCCTTGGCCAAAATGAAAGGCTTAAATACCAATAACGCCCATAATGGAAAGCATGTCCAGTATTAAAGTGTTAGTTCACCCAAAAATGAAAATTCTGTCAGTATTTACTCGCCCTCATGTTGTTCCAACCCCGTAAGACCTTCGTTCATCTTCGGGACACAAATTAAGATATTTAAGATATTAAGATCGCTCCTGCATACAGTCCATAGGCTTCTTGAGGGAATGACTCTTGCTGTCCCCGAAAAGTCATTAAAGACATCGTTAAAATAGTCCAAGTGACTACAGGGGCTCAATCTTAACTTTATCAAACGACGAGAACACTTTTGTGCGCAAAAAAACAACAAAAATAACGACTTTATTTCAACTATTCACTTCCTTCTCCATGAGCCTGTAGTCAGTTAGCGTAGTGTGATTGCGTAAAGCTACGTCACACGTAGGCTCACTATTGGCCGACGCTGGTCATGTGTGTGATGCGTGTGACGTACAATAACAGAAGCTTACGCTATTAAACTAGTAACCTGACTCGCGCAGAGGGAGAATTAAACGAATAGTTGAATTAAAGTCGTTATTTTTGTTGTTTTTTTGCGCACAAAAGTGTTCTCGTCGTTTGATAAAGTTAAGATTGAGCCCCTGTAGTCACTTGGACTATTTTAACGACGTCTTTAATGACTTTTCGGGGACAGCAAGAGTCATTCCCTCGAGAAGCCTATGGACTGTATGCAGGAGTGATCTTAATATCTTAAATATCTTAATTTGTGTTGAGAAGATGAACGAAGGTCTTACGGGGTTGAACAACATGAGGGTGAGTAACTAAATACTGACAGAATTTTAATTTTTTGGGTGAACTAACCCTTTAAGTGACTTCTCAATGGCTGAGCATACAATGCCGTACCACTATCTCCGCCTGTCACACGGAAAACCAGGGTTCGATTCCCCGACGAGGAGGCTTCTTCTTTACCACGGACACCTTGTATGAGCTCATGCTCTGCTGATAAAGCCAACCTGCCGTTCAAGACTCACCTAAACGGTGGTTAGCTAATTTCATTTGAAAGGTTTTACTTTCAAGAAAGCGTTTGCAATGGTTTGTAAAAGGTTGTTTCATGCATGTTTGGCCTGAGTTTGTGTGGCATTTCCACTGTTGCATTTCCAATCTGACCAGCAGGGGTTCCCAGTGTGGCCTTCCGAATGCGTCGAAACAGTTAATCAATTTGCAAAGCAATCAGTTGCTCGTGCCAAGAGCGTGGTGAGCTGAAACCTGCGTACGTCACGAAGTGCGGAACATTCAATAGGAAAATTCAACTGCAGTAGCCACCGTTCAACCTGAAGAGGGCAGCACTAAGACGTTTTTACACCATATATTGTAGAAATAAAACACTTTATAGACAAATGTCACAAAAGTTACTCGAATCAATGACTGGTATTAATAAATATCCATTCTTACAGATCTAAAAAAAAGTTGGTTTAGGGTTTAGTTACTCTTTAAGTTTAGGGGAAAGTTTTTTTTCTTCTTTTTTTAATGTCTTTTAATGATGGAAAAAAGTACCAATTGGAGAATCACCCATAGGCTATGTTTTCTTTATAACATTATTATGTAACATCATTACATATATAGTAATATCATATCAATAATAATATTATTATGTAATAGCTTATTACTTTTTATTGTAAAAAAAATGTATAGGCACATACAGACATCAAGAATGGGTTGAGATTAAGGTTGAGATGACTCCATGTTTAACTTAGGCTACACCGATTTTGTGGCTCAGATAAAGTCCAGTTCTGGTTTATTTCTTTGCTCATGGCTCACATGTGGCGTCATTCCACGCTGTATGTCGGCCAGATTCGCATCCCACAAGTGGCAGATGTGGGCTGGATCTGGGCTGAAACTATGTTGGTATGTGGGGCGTAAGTGGCTTTTAACAAACTTTACAGGAGAGACAAAACAAAATTTTGACCACACTTCAATCACCTGTATTATTAACCTTAAACCACAAACATTGCAACCACAGGCATACTTACATGAATTAGTATTTAAGTAAAAAATGTGTGGCATATTAACACAATGACAATGTTCTAAAACATTTTCAAATAAAAAAAAAAAGTCAAATACATCAGATACGCCTTTTTGTTGCTTTATTCAATACAGTTTGATCTCAGATATGTATTTTTGGCACCATTGGATAGAGCTCATCGAGACCTTTATTTTGATAAAGAACTCATATTCGCCTTCCTGTCACAAAGACAAATTCCTTGTGTGTGTAAAGTGAACAAAGTCTATAATTTAACCATCTCTAATTAGCTATAAAATTAATTAAACATTTCTGTTAGCCAAAACAATCATTTGAATTTTATTCCCAAACTGCATAGTTTTAAAAAATCACAATCTTCAGAGAAACATGTAATTAAAAAATAAAATTGTACGTTTAACTCTTGGTTTGAAGCATAAATCTGTACAGAGGCAATAATGCAACGAGTGTTGTAGTTTTTAACGCCCCTTTATAAGCGTTTCAGCATGAATTTTATGCATCGTTCATTGATTTGTCAACCGGAACCATCGCTTTGTGTGATCGTGTGTTCACACCGGGATGTTTTCAGCGCGCTCGAGTTTCCGGTGTGTCTGGACACTGGCGTTTGTTTTCTGTTATTCATCAGAGCGTCAGTTCAGCGCGAATTCAACACACACACTATAAGATGGACATGTAAGTTTACAAAGCGCTGCCCTACGACGAGCTCCTCAGATCATGGCGGTCCCCATGGAAAGTCAGCTGCAGAGTATTTTTGAGGATGTAGTGGTGGGTCATTTCATTCATTATAAGATTGTTGTCCCATATACTATATTAGCAGACAATTATATTATAATACAAATAAAAAATAAACAAACTGTCAATTGTTTTTTCACACTAGAAAACTGAGGTGATAGAAGAGGCGTTTGCTGGGTGAGTAAATAAGAAAGACTGAAACTAGCGCTAAAATGTAGCCAGTGAAGGGACGAGAGTCAGTGTGTGTGTGTGTGTGTGTGCAGCATGTTCATGGACAGTGCGGAGGATGAGAGGAATAAACTCCTGAGCTGTTTAGGAGCCTTCAGACAGTACTGGATCAGCCTGCCCCAGGTCAGCTCACACTCGTTCATCTGGTTACAGTAACGTTAGTTCAGCTCTGTGATGTTAGTCCTGCCCTGGGATATTGCAGTGTATGTTCTGAATGAATTATCTGTGTGCACAACTGCACATCTTTGTTTTAAATTCATGTGTCTCATATTCTTGAATCAGAATATCTCTAGTTACGCTAGTCTTTTCCTAACTATTGTGTCCTGTATATCTGAGTAAAACCTGAGTGGGCGGGGCTTGATTGTGCCCGTGAGGAATTGATTGGATGATTGTGGTTTGCTATTGGTGGATCTGGTTTGATTGACAAGTTGCCCCGCCGTCCTCATCATCATCATCATCATCATCATCAGAGAAGAGAATAGATGCTGCAAGAGGAAGATATTCTGATTCAAGATAATTAGGAACGTGGATTTAACACAATAATGATGTGCACCAAAAATATTTTTGAAAAAACATTGCAAAATTCACTAGGAAAATAAGAATCAGAGCTTAAGCTTAAAGGGATAGTTCACATCGTAATTAATTTTTGATGTTTTAGCTTACCTCAAGGGCATCCAAGATGTAGGTGTCCGTTCTTGTCTGTTTTTAGTCATTTAATGGAGGTATATGGGGTTCACCTCAAAGAGCAGCACAGAGAAGTCCAAATTAAACATGATTTAATGACTCATACATGTAAGTACACATTGATGGCCTAAGACACGAAACGAGCGGTTTGTGTGAGAAAACCAACAGTATTTATATCGTTTTTACCTCTTGTAATCACAGACACGTCTAAGTGATCTGAGGGCTTCTGTCTGCGCATGCGCCGGAAGTGATCTCTCGCGCGTGTGCGTCACTCATTGTTTACACAGAGATTTCGGAAGTGTTATCCTTCACTGTGAAGATCTAAACATATTTAGATATACAGGAAATCGCAATGGAAGACGATTTCGATATATCGATATATAGCATCTGCGCGAGAGATCACTTCTGCTGCTTTCCAGCGCTTGCGCAGACCGAAGCGCCCATACCGTCAGATCACTTGGACGTGGCTGTGGTAACAAGAGGTAAAAACAATATTAATACTGTTGGTTTTCTCACACAAACCGCTCGTTTCGTGTCTTAGGCCATCAATGTGTACTTACATTTACGAGTCATTAAATCATGTTTAATTTGGACTTCTCTGTGCATGCTCTTTGAGGTGGACCCTCATACCTGCATTATATGACTGACAGACAAGAACGGTTTGACCTCAAAATATATTAAAATTGAAACTACTGTGGAAACAAAGACACCTACATCTTGGATGCCCTTGAGGTAAGATAAAACGCATCAAAAATTAATTTCAGTGAACTATCCCTTTAAAACTTGAGACAAAGATTTACGATGGTGATAACTGTGCGAATATTATTTTTCCTATAAAGTAATTTTGATGGCCAGTTAGAACAGGTGTGGCAGAGAGATTGTGTTTAATGTGTGTGTGCTGTCACTGCAGGAGTCACATGATCAGTGTGTGCAGTGGATTGTCCGCTTCATTCATGGTCAGCACAGCCCCAAACGCATCGCCTTCCTCTACGACTGTTTGGCCATGGCGGTGGAGACCAGCCTCCTGCCTCCCAGGTCACAACCACAACCAACTACACACACACACACACACAGGCAATGTGTTGTGGTTTCCAGGGGCCCTGGTTACATGCATACATACATATATAACACAAAAGAATAGGAAGAACATCAAATATTAAAGAAATAAATAGTAAGTTTAATTATTTTTTCTTAAAGGGTTAGTTCACCCAAAAATGAAAATTAAGTCATTAATTACTCACCCCCATGCTGTACCAACCCCGTAAGACCTTCGTTCGTCTTCGGAACACAAATAAAGATATTTTTGATTGAATCTGAGAGCTGGATCACTCTTCCATAGACTGCCTAAGGGACTGACTCTTGACGGCCCAGAAAGTCATTAAAGAAAAGGTTTAAATATTCCATGTGCCTACAGCGGCTCAATTATACGTTTATCAAGCGACGAGAATATTTTTTGTGCGAAAAAAACATAAATAACGACTTTATTCCACTATTCCATTACTTCCTTATGGGCGCATGCGCGAGAACTGAGACGAGGACGTTCTCATTCGTCTACTTCTTGTTACCGGCTGCTCACCGCTTAGGAGTTTTACCGCCCCCTACCGTATAAGATGATGATCCATATATAAGGCGCTCCGGATTATAAGGAACACTGTCGTTTTTTGAGAAGATTAAAGGCTTTTAAGTGCACCTTATAGTGCGGAAAATACGCTAATTGAAAAGCGTATGTACAGCGCGCATCTTCCTCTGCTTGTAAACAGAAAGTTTTGCGCTTCCAGCTATATCAGCGTATCATCTTATACGGTAGGGGGCGGTAAAACTCCTAAGCGGAGCAGCAGGTAAAAAAAAGTAGACGAATGAGAACGTCCTCGTCTCAGTTCTCGCGCATGCGCCCATAAGGAAGTAATGGAATAGTCGAATAAAGTCGTTATTTATGTTTTTTTCGCACAAAAAGTATTCTCATCGCTTGATAAACTTATAATTGAGCCGCTGTAGGCACATGGAATATTTAAACCTTTTCTTTAATGACTTTATGGGCCGTCAAGAGTCAGTCCCTTATGCAGTCTATGGAGGACTGATCCAGCTCTCAGATTCAATCAAAAATATCTTTATTTGTGTTCCGAAGACGAACGAAGGTCTTACGGGGTTGGTACAGCATGGGGGTGAGTAATTAATGACTTAATTTTCATTTTTGGGTGAACTAACCCTTTAAAGTAATATAAATCTAGATCAGAAGACTTTTTACAGATGTTTACATTATGCACTGTAACTAGGGGTGGGAATCTCTTGGCACCTCACGATTTTTTTGTTGTAAAGTACTTTGCTTTTAGAAGTACAAAGTACTGAACAATAAAGAATTAAAGTTGAATTCTGACTCCTCCCAGTGGTCCTACTGCCATTTGCAGAAATACACAGCTCCCGGTCAGAAACAACCAATCAGAGCCAGGAGGAGTGTCTTTGCAGTGTTAATCACGCGCGTGTACGCCCTGATCACACTCGCTCTCTCTTGCACAGCGCGTACCGTCGTTCAAACTCAATATTGCCGCTGTGCCGCAGCTCGAGTGGCACCTGCTCATAAAACAAAGACGGGTAAAAGGAAAAAAATGATGATAAACAAGTGAAAAACAAAGAATTAGACAGAGCCCATTGACTCATTGTCAAAACTCTAGCCGCGTTACATGTAGATGCTTTTTTAAACATCTACAACATGCTTTTTTAAACTTTCTGAACTAGCCGCATATTTGTAGTAAATTAATAATATAACAACGACCGGTAACAGCTGAGTGATTTTCCTCCTCTGGGTGGAAACGTGTCGTATGGCTTCTCATATTTTTTGTGTTTTTCCGAAATATTTTAGTTTTATTCTACAAAGCTTGCTTAACTAGTGTGGCTCTTGTTCAGCTCCTTTCCCCTTTCAACTCCATAAGCCAAAATATTGCCACTCGTCAGCTTTTAACAAGGAGGGTGTTTGGATGTCATGCTCAGCCCGTCTCTGTTCGCGCGCCACTACACTTCAGCGCTTCAGAGTACCCTCTTTCGCGTTCCATCAATATTACGTTATTATAAATATATATAATTTTTTTTTTTTGATATTTGAGAATCGATTCAGAATCGTCTGCATCGCGATGCATCTAAGAATCGATTTTTCCCCCACCCCTGACTGTAACTGTATAAATGAAATTATGTATTTTCAGGTCAAGTATATTTATATAGTGCTTTTTACAATATAGATTGCTTCAAAGCAGCTTCCAAACATCCACGTTTGGTAGAGCTGATCAATGGTATTAATGATTGGTTCATTCATTTGAATATTTTCATAGGAAATATCTATTTACTGCCTAACTTTCGTGTGGCATGAACACCATAATAGTACTGAATTATGTAAAAAAAAAAATCTACCGGTTTTAGTACATGGTCATGTGACTGTGTGTGGGTGTTCCTGCAGAATGGTGTGTCAGGCTCTGATCGGCTCGGACAGTCTGGAGTGGGAGAGAACTCAACTCTGGGCTTTGACCTTCAAACTCATCCGCAAAGTCATCGGAGGAGTCGACTACAAGGTGAAAATATAAACTAAAGATATGCATGAGCTGGAATCTGTTGAAAACTGAAACCTGTGATATTTTGTATCTTTACAGCAAACTTGTGTTTATGAATTCATGCAGTAGACTGACATTCAAGTCAAATCAATTTTAATTGTGTATCTTTTTACACAATACACATTCAAAACAGCTTTACAGAAAGTCATAATGTCAATGTTGTAAACATTTTAAAGTGCCCCTATTTTGCTTTGAATACACAATATGAGCTCTCATGTAGTGTGTATTACAGCTGTAAACTGAATGTAAACACTCTGTCAAGTGGGGTTTCTGTCTCCAGAAGAAGGAAGCCTCTCTGAAGTGATTCTGAAGCAATGTTATTTAGGTAATTTGTCAGTAATTTGCATAATGCCAGCCTCTTATCTTGATTGGCTGAACAGTGTCTGTTTTGCCCCTCAAACACTGAAGTTTATCTGAGACTGGAAGAGTTTGGTTTGTGTTGTTCATGTCGAGAAGACGCTGTTGTCAAATCCACTTTGATGAGATTGATGTGGGACATCCAAGCTGCAATCTCTTAAAATCAAAACGGAAGTGAATTAACCTGCAATTCATGTACTTACTGCTTGAGGCGGGCTGCAAAAGTGAGTCAAATCTGCATCTCCCCCGTGTTAAAGGGATACTCCACCCAAAAATTAAAATTCTGTCATCATTTACAATACTCACCCTAAAATTGTTGCAAACCTTTATGAGGTTATTTCTTCTGCTGAACACAAAGGAAGATATTTTGAGGAACGACTGGAACTTTGGCACCATTGACTTCCATAGTGGGAAAAAAAATACTATGGACGTCAATGGTGCCTAAGTTCCAATCGTTCCTCAAAATATCGTCCTTTGTGTTCAGCAGAAGAAAGAACCTCATACAGGTTTGCAACTTTAGGGTGTGTAAATGATGACAGAATTTTCATTTTTGGGTGTCCTTTAACTTGTCCTTTAAAATGCCCAACTTTACAGGAGAAAAAAAACGTTTTTTATAGCCTGAAGCAAAAAGTGGGTTTGGTCTTTATAGCTTATTTTGCCCTTCATGACAACTGTGAGGGGGAGGAATTTGTTTACAACTGGGCCATCTGACCAATCAGAGCAGAGTAGTCCAATCACAACACACTGGGTCATCTGACCAATCAGAGCAGAGTAGTCCAATCACAACAGACTGGGTCATCTGACCAATCAGAGCAGAGTAGTCCAATCACAACAGACTGGGTCATCTGACCAATCAGAGCAGTGTAGACCAATCACAACAGACTGGGTCATCTGACCAATCAGAGCAGAGTAGTCCAATCACAACAGACTGGGTCATCTGACCAATCAGAGCAGAGTATTCCAATCACAACAGACTGGGTCATCTGACCAATCAGAGCAGAGTATTCCAATCACAACAGACTGGGTCATCTGACCAATCAGAGCAGAGTAGTCCAATCACAACAGACTGGGCCATCTGACCAATCAGAGCAGAGTAGTCCAATCACAACAGACTGGGTCATCTGACCAATCAGAGCAGAGTAGGCCAATCACAACAGACTGGGTCATCTGACCAATCAGAGCAGAGTATTCCAATCACAACAGACTGGGTCATCTGACCAATCAGAGCAGAGTATTCCAATCACAACAGACTGGGTCATCTGACCAATCAGAGCAGAGTAGTCCAATCACAACAGACTGGGCCATCTGACCAATCAGAGCAGAGTCTTCCAATCACAACAGACTGGGCCATCTGACCAATCATAGCAGAGCGGAGTAGACCAATCACAGCAGACTGGACCTTCTGACCAATCAGAGCAGACTGGGCCAAAATATATACTATGATGTTTTTTAAATCAAAAGCATTCATTAATTTTTACGTAGTTTTTCTCTAAGCGTCTCCCCCAGTGCTGTCCTGTGCCCCCCACTTTACAATCTGTGTGTGTGTTTCAGGGCGTCAGGGATCTCCTGAAGGCTGTGTTGGACAAGATTCAGACCGTCCCAAGCTTCGTGAGCTCGGCTGTGGTCCAGCAGCTGCTAGCGGCACGAGAAGTACGTGTGAATCCACTGACCATGATCCTCTAGTGTTTGCTGGTTGTGATTAATTGTCCTCTGTGCAGGTGGTGGAGTACATACTGGACCGCAACGCTTGTCTGCTGCCTGCGTACTTTGCTGTAACCGAGATCCGGAAGCTGTATCCAGAGGGCTTGCTCTCACACTGGGTAACACACACCTGCAGCCTCTTGGCATAGATTTACTGAGGGCGTATTAGCATGAGACCCATGAGAGCGCAGACGAGAGTGGAGAGTTCACACGGGGGAACAGAGAGCTGTAGCACTGGGGGAAAATTAATCATAAAGTTCATTTAATCATAAAAGTACTATTGTTCTGCATTTAATAAGTCCAATTACCAATAAGAGGGAGTTTGTTTATTGGAAATTTAACGGTGAAGAACTAAGCTAGAATTATTATGCAGATAAAAGTGACTTTTTTAACAACAGTAACGTGCAAAACCCCAATTCTTATTAAATGTGTCATTCTGAATTTACAGACAGATTCAGAGATTATAAAAGGAGCACTCTTTACTTTCTTTCTGTGTAATTCAGTCACAATCTGAAGAAAAGTATTTGTTTTACATGAGACTTTGTGACTTCCTACTTTTCCATATATTTGGGAGTGGAAATAGCTAATAGTCATCAAAAAGTGATCCTCTGCCCTCAGTGTTAGTTTTCCTTCATCTTTAAAAGTTTAGTTTTACAAATCATCACATAGTATACTATTTAGTGCTTTAAAGTGCTGGAAAAAGTATGAAGAACTTGAAACTGAAAAGTGCTTGAATTTTGGGTTGTACGAACCGTGAAATGAATAATGTAAAAAACTTTGGGCTATTTCTGCCACAATACCATGGTTACAGTTAGCGTTACAATATTAAATCCATGGTTCATGTTGGTGATTTGTGCCAAAAGCCATCCTTAACATATGCAATAAGGTTTAGCCACAAAAATAACCAGTATGAAATAACTAGTGTCTCTCTGCATGTATTTAGTAAATCCTGACGGTAATTTTTTAATGGAAAAAGAGGGTTAGCACTGGCGCAAGCTGTTAGTAAATCTAAAGCAATGTGATCTTCTTTCCAGCTGTTGGGCAGCCTGATATCTGACTTCGTTGATAGTTTCAGACCGACCGCCCGTATTAACTCAATCTGTGGTAAGACACATTCACTCGTCCTCATCTCACAGTGTCAATCATATCCCATAAGCCCCAGCGGCAGTCTGTCTGGTGTTTTAACTAGTGTGTGTGGGTGTGTTTCAGGGCGCTGCAGTCTTCTGCCGGTGGTCAATAACTCGGGGGCGATCTGTAACTCGTGGAAGCTGGACCCGAGCACTCTGCGCTTCCCGCTGAGGGGAATGCTGCCCTACGATAAGGTACTTTACTCACCTGTGTCTTTACAGTAGAGATCGCTCACAGCAGCCTTACTGTGAACATAGGAAAATAATAGCCAAGATAGCTTTGGCTGTACAGCAGCTCTAGAAGAAAGTCATTGTCCAGCTTAAAGCTGCAGTCCGTGGCTTTTTTTAGGTTAAAAATAATCCAAAATAAATATTTGAGAAAATACATAACCAGCCAGTGTTCAAAACTCTCTGCTTGCCGTAGCTCGATTCAAACCAGTAAGCTTGTAATAATGTTTTTAATTCCAGTGGTACTGGTGGATTTCTGGGAGATTCGAGCGTGTCTTTGCGCCATTACGACACATCTGTACACATAAAGAAGAGTCTCG
The DNA here is from genome assembly GCF_988280905.1 of Pimephales promelas. NCBI lineage: Eukaryota > Metazoa > Chordata > Actinopteri > Cypriniformes > Leuciscidae > Pimephales > Pimephales promelas. The sequence continues at coordinate 1,670,928 of NC_142781.1, forward strand.
GCTAGTAGACTATATTGAGTCATTACGTCACATCAGTACAAACAAACTTATTTATCACTGTGACGCTGCTTTGATTCAATCTGTATTGTAAAACGCGCTATATAAATAAAGGTGACTTGACTTTACATGGAGGAACAATTTCAAAAATGCCCTTTAGGGGGCGTCGAGAACTGAACAAAAAGGCTATCTTGGTTCCAAATGCTGAAATTTTTGATAAATTTATCCAATCAACACAAACTGTTATCTAGATATAGCACACATGTAGAGGGACTTCACCAAAAAACGAATTTTCCTTCCGTATTTCCTTCCTGAGTTATTTCCATGTCAAATTAAGAAAGATATGCAAAATCATAATAGAAATTATATATAGTTTTCGTCTTTTATCAGCAGTTTCTCATCAGGAGAATGTCATTTCATATTTTCATTTTTGCTTTTAAAGTGTTCTATCAAACAAAGCCTACCTTTGGCCTCTCTTTGCTATAGTTTTGAAGTTATGAGTCTTTACTTTTGTGTGTGTCACTCAGAAAACAACTCTAAAAATGCCTTCAGGGTGTAAGGGGTTAATTCCGTTATTAAAACCACTGGAGTTACATGAACTATTTTAATGCTGTCTTTACTACCTTTCTGGGCCTTGAAAGTTTCATTGACGTTGAAAACTGCTCGGATTTCATCACAAATATCTTAATTTGTGTTACTAAGATGAACAAAGGTCTTACTGGTTTGGAACGACACAAGAGAGAGGATGTTTTTTTTAAGACCTGCACAAATGAAATTAGTGGTAAACTTCACATTTTGGCCGTAAACCCTTTTTTATTTTATTATAAATGCTTCTGCTTTTAATCATTTAAAATATGCTACATGTGTAACTGATATAATCTTTATTTGAAGCATACATGAGGGTGAGGAATTAACATATCATTTTTGAGTCTGCAGACGCCCTGTATATATGTGTGTGTAAATGTGGTGTGTGTCTCCGCAGGACCTGTTCGAGCCGCAGACGGGTCTGCTGAGGTATGTGCTGGAGCAGCCCTACTCCAGAGACATGGTCTGCAACATGCTGGGCCTCAACAAGCAGGTGCCACTCGCCCCCTCCCCCCTCCCTCTCTCTCTCTCTGTCTCTCGCAGGGCTCTCTCTCCCTCCTCTGCCTCGCATGTCCATCCCCTTCTCTGTGATGAGAGGCTGATGCAGAGGCATGGAGAGATCAGCTGCTCGTAGTTTGAGTAGTCCCACACTCCCTCCCACAGGACCTGAACGACACAATACTCTCTGCCAAACTGTGACCTCTCTCTCTCTGTTAGTCTCTCTCTCTCTCTCTCTCAATTCAATTCAATTCAGAAAGCTTTTGTATTGCCAAAGCATCAAAACAACATAGAAAATGATTTAGAACATCTAGTACACAAAGATAATAATACCGATATCTTAAAACAATAATAATAAAATAAACAAAGATTAATAAATAAAATAAAGAGGATTTAGAAATCATCTATATAAAAAACAAACAATTTTGAACATTTATATACATGAGTGTAGGTCTTATCTGCAAGTGAGTGTGTGTGTAGGTCTTAGGCTGCGAGTGTGTGTTTATTGGATGTTTTCTCTCTCTCTCCCTTCCTCTCTGTCTCTCTCTCTCTCTCTCTCTCTCAAGATTTAAATAGCTTTATTGGCATGGTGAAAGAAATCTTTCATTCATAACACTATATAATACGAATAAGTAAATAATTAGAAAAATAAATGAATAAAAATAATGGAGTTTTGTTTGTTGGTAAACATTATACATTGCAAATAAACATTGCAATAGAAATGTTAAATCTTCTAATATTTACACAGTGAGTGTAGTTTGTAGCTCTTGTCCTGCCCTACACACATACACGTACCTGGCAGCCAGGTTTGAGCCCGACACACACACACAGACGGGTTCGAGCTTGCTGGGCTTTCTCCTAGCAGGAGTGTGAGTTTGTCCATATTAGATTTCTAATGGATGTCTTTCTGGTAGGCTGTAAAAAGGGGATAGAAAGTGTCTCTAATGTTTGTATATTTGGGGCTGGATGTCAAAAAGTGAAGCACTTGGTTCTCTCTCTCTCTCTCCTGTGGTCTGGCAGGGAGTACGCCCCACCCGTCCCTCTCGTACCTGTCTCTGGGGGTGTGGTTTGGCTTGACTGACAGGGTTATTTGGAGCTGGCCTCCTAGTCACTGTATTTGTGTTTTCTTTTTTTTCTTCCTTTATTTTTGTTCTGTCCTGTCTTGCCCCGCCCATCCTCCTCCTCCTCCTCCTCTTCCTCCTCCAATGCTCTAGACCTTGAACATTGCTCAGGTATGTTCACAATCTTACTGTTGTATTGTGACTAACCAGACTCCGGAAGCGTCCTCATAGCCAAACCCCAGACGATTCCATCTAATTACGATTGAAGAAGAACAACCTCAAGTGAAACAAGACAACAAACGTAGGGCTTGAAATTACTGACTGCCACGAGCAATTATTAGAGCATTCGAAAGGCTGACCGAGAAATTCATCAGCTTTTCCACAACAGTCTTCTGCACTTTCAGCCAAACTGCTTTCCTTCTTTCCCAAAATTGAAGCTTTTATTTAACAAACAAACAAACAGTGATGCAACTGGATTGTTCCTTTTGATTCTTCTTTCCCACTTCTTACTGTTTACAATGACATTTGAGATGGAGAAAGCTTTTAAGCTGTTGTAGTATGCGGGTCATTCACAGGAAACGGCGCCATTAAAGCTCAAATATTCCAGTGTTTTTAAAAAAAATTATTGCTGAGCTTTCTAGAAATCATATTTTCTAAGCTCAGGTGCAAAGTACCAGGTTCTCCTTCTAATATTCAGACTATTTGTTAATAAGTATGTTGTTTTTTGTTGTTTTTTTCAAATGATTGGTGCAGTGTTGATAGTGTTAGTGTTAAACTCTGCGTTTCCCCCCCTGTGATGGGTATCCTTTATATCCATATACTTCCATATAATAAACCAAATACGATTTACTTACAAATTCACACATGGCATGAAAAAAAAAAATGATTGTGACAGCGACTTCACAGACTTCAATGAATAATAAAGAAAAATAGGCTGAATGTATTGGAATTAGAGCCACATAATTCTAACCTTATTCTAAAATATTCTGCAATGTAAGTCCTTCACATATCTCTCCCCAATTGACCTGTGGCTAAGCCACGCCCTCAAACGCGATGAGCCAATCACAGTGGGCAGCTAACCCAATGGACTCGGACATTCTCTGTTTCCACGTCCATTGAAATGCATTGCAGTTAGTCAGTTTTCATTCGTTTTTTCTTGTCGTTTTAAGTTTAAAATGGTCAAACGGTGTGTATGGGGTTCATGCAACTCTAACACTAGGTTCCCGAGAGGCTGGGCGACGGTGTGTATTTTTTACCCTTTCCCAAGCCACATCTCAACCGAGAAAAGTGTCTGCTCTGGATTAAGTTATGCGATGGACCACAACACCAACTAAATGAGGATAAATTATACATGTCTACATCTGATCTAAGTTAAGTCAACAACGTATTTGAACGATATCTTTAAAATCTCTAACGTAACGTTAGTCTAACGTTAGCCTAACAATAGAAAACATTAATGTTAGCTTCTAGCTGTGTTGTACATCATGTCACTTAGCTTCATTAACGTATCTGTAAATAACCGAGATAACAAATGTTATCAGTGTTGTGCAATGTAAATACTGTAGCACCAAACGGTGATGGCAACGATATGCGGGTTATCACGTTTACACTGTGACGTGTACATTTTTGAGCTGAAGCTTTTCATCGACCTTCTCAACAATATAATTATTAATATAACCCTCCAATGCATAGTTAAGGCCCTTTTGGTGACCTTGAGATGATATATGAAGAGTTCAGATGCAAAAGCCTCTAAGTGCCATTTGAAATTTTCTTCTAGAATGATGATTTTTATCAAGCTTGTATATTTAAGTTCAGTGATTTCACTTAAATGGCAATGATAATTACCTATTAATTGTTATTTAAGTGAAATTACTGAACTTCATCATTAAAAAAAAATCATCATTAAAGAAGAACATTTCAAATGGCATTTAGAGGCTTTTGCATCTGAACTCTTCATATAATCTTTCTGTCTCCAAAAATCACCAATTGCCTCCTGTGAAATGTCTCTTATAGTAGCATTTATTATTTATGAGTTACGCGAGTTTCTGAAAGTGCCTTGTAATAAATCTCACATTGTAATTAATAAATCGTTAAGTAGCTCATGCATAATTAATAACCCATTCAAAAATGTCTTGGGATTCAACATTTCTAAGAACGGCTTAAGTAGACGGCACATTTTATTTTAATCCTTGAGCCTGTCGAGAGAGAGTGTATTTAATAAAATACTAGAGAAACTTAAAGTAGGGCTGTGATATGATTAATCGCGATTAATCGCATGCAAATTTAAAAAAATGTGTTTACATAATATATGTGCGTGTAGTGTGTTATTAATTATTTTGTGTATATAAATACACACACATGCATGTATATATTGAAGAAAAAATTGTTATTAATATATCAAATATTTATATTTATGTATAATATTAATTTTGTATAAATATATAAAGTATATACATGCAAATATTTCTTAAATATATACATGCATGTGTGTGTATTTATATATACAAAATAATTATACACACACCACACACACATATATTATGTAAACACATTTTTTTTATTTTGCATGCGATTAATCGCGATTAATCATTTCACAGCCCTACTTTAAGTTTGAATCATTGTATGATGTTGCCACCGTAAAAGGAAATCATCTTTTGAAGAGAAAAATACACTATAATCTACATATAAAAATATATTTTTAAAGAAACTAAAGGTAGAAATCGTTTTCTACACTCGTCTTTTTGTGTATGGACCCTTGCAATGACCCTTTTAATGCTTTTCTTTTACATTCCACACTACAGGAGATTTCCGTCTGTCAATAATAGTGTGATGATGATGATGTTAATGACATCAGTAGGAAGTCATGGTGCCTTTTCCTGAGACTGACCCTTAATCTCCCATCATTAGAGAAGAAATGACAAAACCAAATGATTCATTTATAAACCGTTTACCCAAAAATGTTCATTCTGTCATCATTTACTCGCCCTCGTGTCATTCAAACCTCTATGACTTAAAAGAAGAACTTTGGGAACCAAACCGATTTGGCGACCATTGACTCCCCATTGTTTAGAGATGGCACATTACTCTGAGACCGTTGTGTTGCACATGAGCGTGAGTAAATGATGAGCGGTCACCCTGCACTAACAGTAGTTCATGTGGAAACCCGTTGAGTCTCGGTGTAGGTGAGCCAAACACACACATCACTGTCCCTCTTTCAGGGACGAGAAAGCGTACCTGAGAATGAAGACAATCTGCTAATTTCAAGCCCTGATCGCCGCATGCTGTGTGTGTGTGCTGTTGTGCAGTGTGTGTCCTGCTGCTGTTTATCGGCTCTCTCCGGGTGTTCAGCGCAGACGTTCACGAAACACCTCTCCTCCAGATGATAATTAGCATTCATGCTCCCGCTGACCTTCATCATGCTCTTAAAGTCCCCATGAAATCAAATTTAGAGATTTGTGCCTTAAGTCAATTGCTTTTGAGCTCATCTAAACAAAGTTTTAATTAGCAGACATTTTAAAAGATTTGACTAAAATATTGATGACATCAAATGGGTGTATGCAAATTCTTGTCCAATGAAATGCTCTTTAAAACGTCAATTCCACATGATCAGGTAGGGAGTTAAATGAGTGCTGCGGTCGAAAGACGGGTCACATGTTCTGTTAACGCTGGTGTGTACTACTATAGTGTTTACTGTACCCCAGGCATACAGTAAATGCTGGTTCTGGCAAGTCTGCAAATCTACAGTGGGTTCATTGCTTCATCCATTGATCGAGCACTTAAAAGCTATTCAAAGTCCCTCCGTTGTCAATCATTGTATCCCTTAAAACTCATCTCTGATCACCAAAAAATGTCTTCATGCCTTAAAATATCTTGAATGTAACTTGACACCCTTGTCTCAATACTCGGCAATGCTGTCGACTTATGAATTTACACATGGTTTGTCTTAAAGCGTATTAAAAACACCACATAGACACATAAACAACAGTCTCAAAAACACTGGGGGAAATCGCTGGTGTTTTTATTCAACATTTATTCAGACATTTATTCAAGGAAATAATCATTTTGGTGAGTTTTAAGGGGTAAAATGATTGACTACGGGGGACTTTAAGAACAAAGAACTTTAACCCCTTACCTGTCACCCCCTTTTTTGATAATTGACATTAAAATGCACTATATAAACTTAAATGGTTGTAATTCCAGAATGCTTTGGAATATATACCCAAGTTGGGTCTTGTTTTAAAGAAAACAATCAGCAGATTATTACTGAAGTGAAAGCACTTCAAAAAATTAAAGTATGAAAAAGTTATGGAAGTTATAATTTACAGTAAATCTATTAAATATATTTTTGAACATTAAATATTTAACAAAATAATAAAATTACTATAAAATGAAAGCTATATATCTAACCAAGCTGTGTTCCAAATTTAAAGTTGATACCACAAATTTTTAAGATCCTACGAGATTTTGTTTAGGCGTTATACCAAAAATAGCCACCGGGTGCCATTGAATTCCATTGAATTTAATTGTATGCATTCTGCCATAAGAAATTAATAAATTTCTATCCAAATATCACTTCTGTCACTAAATATGGAACCTTGAGACTCAGACCTTTCTGACAATATGTGTTTTGTCAAGATTAGAAAAGGTTTTGATAATAAATTATGAAAGATGATGCCCAAAAGAGGAGGGGTCTAATAAAAAAAATACAGTTTCTATGGTAACGCAACGTCCAATTTCAAAATGGTTTTCACAGGATGAATTCTGAGTTTGTAAGCTTTCAAATGATACCTATGATAACTACTAAAATATGTGATATAATAATAATAAAAGAATGATATATAATATATTATACTTTTTAAAGGACTTCTTACCTTACTTTTTAAAATATAATTTTATCTTTTTTTATTGAACTTTTAGCACTAAAAACCAAAGTTTCAATTATTAAAAGTGTGTGCGTCGCCTTTTTGTGACAAAGGTCAGAAACTCCTGTAATGACGTTGATTTTTTTTGAGGAGCACTCTTGTCATAAATTCATATATTACTGTTCATTCATAATTTGTAAGAAAGAAACAGCGCTAAAATACCAATTTAGGAGTCTTAGACCTTTCCAACGACATATAGTTTGTCATGACTAGATTAGGATTTAATAGTAATATAGTGAATTAAATTTAGTGACAGTTAAGGGGTTATGAACTCAATAGTAAATACAGTGGAGAAAACTCTTCCAGTTCATGGGGTCTTTAAACAGCAAACAAACAGCATCAGTAAAGCATTGACGGATGCGAAGACACACCCAGTGCCGCTGATAGATCAGTCCCTGCATGCCTCTTACAGGGACGCTGCAGTGCATCATGGGAACAGGGATCAGATCATCCCTATCATGCTCCTGGTGCGCTTCTGTCCCGCCAGCACCAGGGGGCGTCACTGTCCTGCAGATGCACTGCTGCCTCCCTCGCGATCAGGGCTTCTGTGAGCATCTCCACGCCATGCTTTCAGTGGTGTGTGTGTGTGTGTTTGCTGTGAAGCGTGTTTCATTTGTGTTCGTCCATCTCCTGTGACTGTCGTGAGGCCGTGTTGAATATGCTCTGTGTGTCCAGTCAATACAGAAGCTCGTGTTTATCATGTGCAGACGGCCTGTAACTGTCCCTGGGTTGGGGAATGGCTGCTTATTTAGTTCAGTTCATTTGCTTAAGACAGATTTGGTCAGATATTAGGATTAAAAACACCTATTAGAAGGCGTACAAACTGAAAAAGGAGTGCAAAAGCGAGCTAAAAACCCCAGAGAGTCATAGTTTTCACGTCACACCCTTATTCTCCCCGCTGGAGAGCAAAACAGTTGATTTTTACCAAGTACTAATGTAACAAGACGCAATTCAGTACACGCCTTATGAATGATGCACACTATATACAGGCGAGCAGATGAACCGTGAATATAAACACACACCTGCTCGCCTGTATATAATCTGCATCATCAATAAGGTGTGCACTGAATTTGATCTTCTAATACCACGAAGTGTTTTTCACGTTGAACGTCCCGCTATCTTTAGGGATTGAAATACTGCAGCATGAGCTAAATGTGGATCACAAGTAGGGTTGGGTATCGAGAATCGAGTATTGATTGGAACCGGGACTAACTTTTCGTTTTTCCCGCAATCGTTCAAAAGTTAAAATTTCGATTCCTAGTTTCGATATTCACAAAAAAACAACAACAACAACAAAAAAAGTTTCGATATTCACAGTCTGCCGAGCGGAAGAAGAAACCGCTGAACAACACCAACGAAGAAGCGTCTACCGGAAGTGTTGGCATAACCACGCGAGTCGAACATGAGTAGCTTACGTCGGCGATCCAAAGTGTGGCTTCACTTTTCTAAAAATAACGAAATCTCGGCAAAATGCAAAATTTGTGACAAAAGGAGTATTTCCTTCAGAAAGGCCGTTGGTTAGCAAGGTTAGCTAAACTTTTTTGACCCTGCCTCTTAAAAGAATCGGAATCGAGAATCGTTAGGAACCGGAATCGAAACAAGGAATCGGAATCAGAATCGTTCAAATTCAAACGATCCCCAACCCTAATCACAAGTGCACATATTTTGGTTTTTTGTTCTTTTGAGATGGAGAATTTACTGACCTGTGCTGCAGTTTAATGGATGTTTTGCCCTCCAGTTGCGAGACTGAAAACTGTGAGTAGACAGAGTGACCCAAACCCTGCTCACAGTTTGATCATGAGGTATCATTGTTTCATCGATCTACTCTATTAAACCAGTTAGATCATGAGAACAGTCGGTAGGTTTCAGAAGTCGACACTTCCTCCTAATTTATTCAAACTAAACTGCAGAAGTCACCCATTCACTCACGTTGGCTTCACCTTGACCTTCACGTGTCAGCGTTGCCTATTCATCCGTCTGGCCTGTCTAACGCCGAGTTCACACCAGATGCGGAGCGCCGTGAAGCGCCAGTTTCGGCGTCTGGTCTATTTTTTCCGCGAACCGCGAGTGATCCGCGTCAATTCCGGAAGGAAGTTACACCAAGAAACACTCAAACATCCGGTAAATTGTCAAAATATAAGCAATTTTCAAATTAAAATACCGCGAGTGACAAATGCGAACACACAATCAAACAGGGAAACAACGAGAGAGAGACGCAGGCAGGAGTTGATAAGTGAAAATGGAAGATGAAAACACTGTAGATTTCATAAATTTGAAGAGAGGATGTATATTTCAACAGTAGCCTATATAAAGGCGCTTTTCCACTGCATAGTACGGTACGGTTCGGCGCAGTACGCTTCGACTCGGCGCGGAACAGTTCGGCTCGCTTTTCGTTTCCACCGCAGTAGTACCCCTTCAAAGTGTGTGGGACTGATCGTTAATTGCGCGCGCCTCTACTGCCATGACATCATCTCAAAAGCGCCACATTTTCAAACCCACAACACAGGAACAATGGAGACTATCGAGGGGATGGTGTTCCTGATTCTCGGTATGTGGTTGTTTTTAACTGCTAGACGGAAAATGTGTTTAAAATGAGGCTGATGGCAGCAAAACAAAATACTGCTAAAAAAGCGTCTCGTGTCATCGCAAATCCAATGACGCTAGTAGTGACGATTCTGTCTGACCAATCAGTGATCTGCAGTGTTTCACGTCACATTTTAGTACCGGTACGGTTTGCTTGGAACCTCAACAGACCAGGTACCATTTAAAGCGACCTGAAGCGAACCGTACTGTACCGTACCATGCAGTGGAAAAGCACCACAAGTGAGCCGTACCGAACCGAACCGTACCGTACTATGCAGTGGAAAAGCGCCATATGAAGAGTTCAGATGCAAAAGCCTCTAAATGCCATTTGAAATTTTCTTCTTTAATGATGATTTTTATCAAACTCGTATATTTAAGTTCAGAAAAAAATCATCATTAAAGAAGAAAATTTCAAATGGCATTTAGAGGCTTTTGCATCTGAACTCTTCACATACACTACTATAACTGTCTGCCTATTATCTCTCTGGCTGCGTGTGTCTTGACAACGGATTAATAAAAAAGTGTGCAAACTTCTTGGTTACACAGATATGGTGTATATTATGAGGTTATTTAACTACCCATGATGTAAAAAAATAGCTCTGAATAAACAACAACAGAGCAGAAGCGCTTGTCGACCTACGCGAGGAATACGCATCAGGTCTGAACAGACAGGCGCGTGATTTTCCGTTCAGCGTCCGTGAACCCGGCGTAATCGAACCCCCGTGTTGAAGTGATGAGGAGGAAGTCGGATAGATGCTGAACATGAAGGTTTTAGGCCTACTATTACACTAAAGTACTTCTACACAACTATCCAGTGAGTGTGAGATACCTGAAGAGTAAGAAACGTGTGTGGTTTCGTCACTGCTGTGGTTGTGGTCTGTGTAAGAGTGCGCCTCTGTCCACCGCTCTCCCTCTCGCAGCACAAGCAGAGATGCCCGGTTCTGGAGGACCAGCTGGTGGACCTGGTGGTGTACGCCATGGAGCGGTCGGAGACGGAGGAGCAGTTCGACGACGGTGGCACCAGTCAGCTCCTGTGGCAGCACCTCTCCAGCCAGCTCATCTTCTTCGTGCTCTTCCAGTTCGCCAGCTTCCCTCACATGGTGCTGTCTCTACATCAGAAGGTACACTTCAAGACAGCTCCTCCGCTTAGACTTGAGCTTCCAAAGCGGCCGGAAGTCCTTCATTTTCAATGGAAGCTAGCTTCTCTCAGCTGGAGCGTCAAATCCATCGTTTTGGGCATTTTGAGCGTCAATCAGAAAGTTGAAAGAAGCTCAACTTTATGGTAATGAGCTGTGACGCGGTTCAGCGACCAATCGGAATATAGACGTCCTTCACGCCGGCTGATTCCGGAGAAATATGTAATGTAAACTTTCGTTCGTACCAAAATATTAGTTCCGAGTAAATGGAAGAGAAGCTAATCATCGCCGTTGCTTTGATTCCTACTGGTTTCGTATCATTTATGGCATGACGTTGTTTGCTTATAGGGACCGCATAAGCGCAACTGTTATTTGAAATATTTACGAACGCTCGTTTTAAAGCGGGAATGCAATTAATTTGCTCACGGTGACTCCGATTTGGCCGCAAATAATAATAATAATAGCTAACTATTTTTTTCCCGACCAAATATGACCAAAACGGTTACAAAAATTCTGTCGTTATAAAAGGTTTCTTTATGTGTTGCTTGTTTTTTTTCTTCTGTTTATTACATTTCATGTTCTGACAGTTCTATTCTCCCTGCAACTTCAGAGCGTCCAAAGCGTCAACAAGCTTCCCCGTACTTTTTGAGAACCGTCCTTGACAGAGCGGCCAGAGCTTCTTTGACGCTCAAGTCGGCGGCGGTGTGAACGTACAGTTAGGAACCGCTTACTCAGGCCGATCCAAACCCCGATGACTTAAAGGGTACATATCATGCTTTTAAATCATTCATTTTTACTTATAAATCATACATTTGTGGTCTATATAAAGCATAACTGCAATGCTTGGGTCTGAATTCCTCATTACTATAGCTCCACAGGCCCCTTTACTGATGTACTTCTGTGATAGAAGGAATTTACCCCTCATTCAGACAAAGTCGATCGGCAAACCGTTCTTTATACTGGCATATGTTGTTGAAGTGGGAATCCTTGAAGTGCTTCAGGTCACTACATCCAACAACCGAACATTTTGACTTGCCCTCTCGTAACTTCTGCATCATTGAGCTCGGACTACAAAATCGGAGCGAATACTGTGACGTAATTGTTCAAAAAACGTCATAGAGAACAGAAAAATCGGAACAGGTTAAAAAATATGACCAAAACAGAATATAAACATATAAACGAAGCACCTGAAGAGAATAATTTCATCTTTTCTGTACTTATAAACACTCCAAATATGCAACAAAATGCATTTAAGGGCTAAAAAAGTGGATTTTGCATGATATGTCCCCTTTAAGGTGATGATGCACATGGCAATTTTTAGAGCAATGTCAATGGGCAACCAGATGAGACACACAGTCCTCGACCAATCTAAATGATCCAGATAGAAATGTATTGGCCATTCTCAATGGGAAAGTGCTAGGGCTGGGTATTGACACAAATTTCACGATTCGATTCGATTTCGATTCCGATTCGATTCAATATTGATTATTTTGGATATCAGTTACAATAAATGGCAAATTTTCTCAAGGAAATCAAATCTCTTGACTAATGCTGTAAACTATGGGAGTCTAGTTGTAGCCTATAGGCTTCATTAGCCTAATATGAAGGTAATAATGAACTGTTTTGTAGCTATACAAACACTTAAATTACACTTTTATTTATTTTTATAGTAAGAAGATTATATGAAATATAAACATTTAAATGGTGGCTGTCATAAAAACTTGCCAGATTTATTCAAATATGCATTAAATATTGAAGAACATTAAGATTATAATGCATATGTAATATGGTGTATATATTTAGCAAAATGCTCCTCTCTAGAGTTATTTTTTCTAGCTGACTAACGAGTTTATGTGGGTTTTCTGAGGTAAATATGACGACATTGATTACAAGCTGTTTAACTGACGTCTTTCCACGGTTGAAACGCTGATTGAGTGAATCAATGTGACATGATACGGATTTCGATAAGTTGTACTCTATCTTTAACACACTTTCAGATGCTCATTCATGTTTATTTGGCGCTGTGACTGGTATTATTAAGCCGGAAGAGAGATCAGCGTCGCTGCTTCTCCAGAGCGATCTCACGCCACAGCGACAAAACACGATTTATGTTTTTGAATTTCTAAAGAAAATGGACGTGTGTCGTGTGTCCACTGTTCAGCCTTCCTTTCCCACTTGAGATGCTTTAGATTGCTGTGATATGGAAGTGTTACAAACATCTGATTTGTAACACTTTACATTAAGGTTCATTAAGATCCAGTGATATTCATTGACACTAAAAACATCAGTTGTCAGATGATGCAACTAAAAGAGCATTTTTTCATAGTCTAAAGCCAGTGCAAATGAGATTTTAAAGCGTCACCAGAGGGGAAAGTTTCCAATGTCATATGATTGCAGAACAGGATTATTATTATTAACTGAAACCATAAAAAAACACTTTCATTACTATATAACAAAAACTTAGGGCACATAGTTCATTTATGTAAGTGAGGATAGCAAAATAAAGTAAACTGTGACGTCATATACCCAAAAGTTCTTCATACAGTGACTACCAGTAAAAATGTTAAAAATCTGTAATTGCTATAATGCTCTTTTTACACACAGACAGACTGAACAACATGAAGACTTGCTTGCTGATTGGTTGAGCTAAACTGGTATTATTTAATTGTGTAGTTAAATTTAACAGCTGACAGATATTCAATATAATTCATGTGTGAGAGTCGAACCGAAGGACGGACAAAACCAGTGGAATATCATTTTATTTTCTAAACTATAGTGACTAAACTCTGAACGAGGGCTTGGAGCCAGAAGGGCGTAAGTAGCTTTTAACAAACTTTACAGGAGAGACAAAACGAAATTTTGACCACGCTACAATCACCTGTATTATTAACCTTAAACCACAAACATTGCAACCACAGGCATACTTACATGAAATGAGTACTTAAAGGGATAGTTCACTGAAATTAATTTTTGATATGTTTTATCTTACCTCAAGGGCATCCGAGATGTAGGTGTCTTTGTTTCCACAGTATTTTCAATTTTGACATTTTTCAGTCAAACCGTTGTTGTCTATCAGTCATACACTGGAGGCTAAGGGGGTCCACCAAAGAGCAGCACAGAGAAGTCCAAATTAAACATGATTTAATGACTCGTAAATGTAAGTACACATTGATGGCCTAAGACACGAAACGAGCGGTTTGTGTGAGAAAACCAACAGTATTTATATCGTTTTACCTCTTGTAATCACAGTGATCTGAATCAGTTGTTCAATGTCCAGCTGAACCGAACTGAATCAGTTCAATGTTGCGCCGGAAGTGATCGCTTGCGTGTGACGTCACTCAATATTTACACGGAGATTTCGGAAGTTTTACCTTTTACTAAACATATTTAGATATACCGAAATCGTCTTCCATTGTGGTTTCCCGTATATCTAAATATGTTTAGTGAAAGGTAAAACTTCCGAAATCTCTGTATAAACAAAGAGTGACGTCGGCGCGCAAGCGATCACTTCCAGACCGAAGCGCCCGTGCCGTCAGATCATTTTTGTCATGGCTATGATTACAAGAGGTAAAACGATATAAATACTGTACGTTTTCTCACACAAACCGCTCGTTTCGTGTCTTAGGCCATCAATGTGTACTTACATTTACGAGTCATTAAATCATGTTTAATTTGGACTTCTCTGTGCTGCTCTTTGGTGGACCCCCTTAGCCTCCAGTGTATGACTGACAGACAACAACGGTTTGACTGAAAAATGTCAAAATTGAAAATACTGTGGAAACAAAGACGCCTACATCTTGGATGCCCTTGAGGTAAGATAAAACATATCAAAAATTAATTTCAGTGAACTATCTCTTTAAGTAAAAAATGTAAGGCGTATTAATCTAAAACATTTTCAAAAAAAAAAAAAGTCAAATAAGCCAAATACGCCCTTTTGTTGCTTTATTCAATACAGTTTGATCTCAGATAGGTATTTTTGGCACCATTGGATAGAGCTCATCGAGACCTTTATTTTGATATAAAGAACTCATATTCGCCCAAAATGCCACTTACGCCCCTCTGGCTCCAACCCTCCGAATAGTAGAGACGACAAACAACTGGGAGACTGGAGGGGTGAGGATGTCCCGTGCCAGAACACATCTCTGACAACACACACCATCCAGTTAATTAAAGGGAAAGCCCCATTAAATACGTCAAGTGTGAACTGGTATGACGTGAGCTGTAGTTAAATGTCTTTTTGGTCACTTTTAGAACGAAAATCTAAAGAAAATTATAGCCTATCTATAGGCTACAAAAAGAAAATAGCCTACAAATAAAATTTCACTCACCAAGCCAATCACTTGAAGCCAATATCCATCCCTTCGTGTCCGTGCCAGCACACGCGTTGGGCCGTTTAGTGAAACTGACGCACATAATCTAACGGCAGATGAACCTTATATCTTCCTGAGTAGGCTAATAAATACAGTGCACATTCTCAATAACAGTTTAAATAAATGAAATAATGATTAAACTGTTTTACTTCTGATATAAACATTTAGATTAAATATGCCATTCTCGTTAATGGAGTTAAACACTTAAACTACATGAAATCATTACTGAGAAGTTACAAAAATATATATTCAATAAATAGAAATATAGGCTATATTTGTTGTGGATGCAATGCTTTTGAACACTTTCCCTCTGGCATGCTGTGTTTTATGATAATAGCAGATTGTCTGAGAAAATAGTTCCATAATCCACAACCATGTCTATCTGTTTCCATTAAAAATACTATTTGGCCAGTTGAAAAGATTGAGAAAGTCTTTCTCTGAAATGTATTTGACACTATTTGATTTATTCATTCAAAAACAAGGCAAGGATATAGGCTACTAAAAAAATAAATAATTTATTGTGACACGGCACATCTGTATTTCATATTTTTCTAGCGTCTTGTACGTTAACATGGTATCACGTGGATGAATAATCACATGCAAATGATATGCAGATGAGGATATGCATATTTAAACTAGGCGTTGTAATCTCCATATATGGTTATTTCGGGGAGGAGACGCACGTGCGCACAATCTCCCGCTGACTGGGATTTATAAAGGGAATTCTGCGCAGGTTCTGGCGTACGAACGGTTTTATAAATCTGAATATTTTTTGGCGTACGCCATTTTTGGCTTTCGGGCGCACGTACACTTTTAGTAAGGATCCTACGCACAGTTTTATAAATGAGACCCCAGAAGTTTATATGAGTCATTTGGGACAGAGCCACACATTCTCACATGTGACTTACACTTGTTCTGCTTTCTGGCGCGTGCCTCTGACTGTGTGTTTGCGCCGAGCAGCTGGCGGGCCGGGGCCTGATCAAAGGCCGGGATCACCTGATGTGGGTCCTGCTGCAGTTCATCTCCGGGAGCATCCAGAAGAACGCGCTCGCCGACTTCCTGCCCGTCATGAAGCTCTTCGACCTGCTGTATCCCGAGAAAGAGGTGAGCGAGGCTCTTAATGTGACCCTCTAAACATGCTGTTGGTTAAGGTCACCTGATTCAGGCCTCAGGTACTCGTGTCTGCTCTGCTAGCGGGTTACACCTCTGTTATTCAGGTGGTCATCAGTCCAGTTCCACAGTCTCTGTCAGTCTGAACACACTGATTGGACTTCACAAAGCCGGAAGTAAAGCCTCGCATGGCACACTGCTCCCTATATTCCTGCCCCTGCCTCATCAATGCTAGCAGTGTCTTGCTGTTGTTGTTTTTGGTGTGGCATACCAACGTGATTGCCTGTAGAAACCAATGAAAGGGGTCACGGGACACACAAATCGCATCAGAACAGTTGTGATACGCAGTGTGGGCAGTCAATCATTTAGTCAAGTCACATTTTTTTACAATAAAGATGGTTTCAAGGCAGCTTTAAAAAGATAACAGGAAAATAACAGCAGATCTTGAAGACAATAGCGTCATAGTCCTGCTTAAGTTCAGCGATGGATCATTTGTGTTTTAAAAAAGTTGTTAATTTATATATATATATAGTCGTTCTGGAGAAAAACAGTGATGTCATTTAGAGCCAGACCGATATAAAGCATTTTCTAAACTATCGGTATCGGCAGTTATAATGGCCGATAAATGAATATTTCAAAAATAAAATAAAAACGGACGAAACACGCTTGAACCATGTCATGAGTGTTGGAGTTTTATAGTTTGTCCACCAGAG
Organism: Pimephales promelas; assembly: GCF_988280905.1. Taxonomy (NCBI): domain Eukaryota; kingdom Metazoa; phylum Chordata; class Actinopteri; order Cypriniformes; family Leuciscidae; genus Pimephales; species Pimephales promelas. The sequence continues at coordinate 1,687,903 of NC_142781.1, forward strand.
GGCGCTCTACACCGTTCCTGTTGGCAACACTTGTTGAGTTGGTCATTGCTTGAATAACAATTAAAAGAACATCCCCATCAGTTCTCTTAACTCAAATAAGCAGGACAAAATTTGTGACTATCATGTCCAGTTTAGAATAAATAAATAAAATATCGGCCGATATATCGGAATATCGGATTTTAAAACCCCCAAATATTTGTATCGGTATCGGCCTTCAAAATCCTTTATCGGTCGGGCTCTACCCAGCTCAGTTCAGTTCTCGTATTATGGTGTCAATGCAGGCAGATCAATAATACAGTTGAATATTAAAGGGTTAGTTCACCCAAAAATGAAAATTCTGTCAGTATTTACTCACCCTCATGTTGTTCAACCCCGTAAGACCTTCGTTCATCTTCGGAACACAAATTAAGATATTTAAGATATTAAGATCGCTCCTGCATACTAGTCCATAGGCTTCTTGAGGGACTGGCTCTTGCTGTCCCCGAAAAGTCATTAAAGACATCGTTAAAATAGTCCAAGTGACTACAGGGGCTCAATCTTAACTTTATCAAACGACGAGAACACTTTTGTGCGCAAAAACAAACAAAAATAACGACTTTATTTCAACTATTCGTTTATTTCTCCCTCTGCGCGAGTCAGGTTAATAGTTTAATAGCGTAAGCTTCTGTTATTGTACGTCACACGCATCACACACATGACCAGCATCGGCCAATAGTGAGCCTACGTGTGACGTAGCTTTACGCAATCACACTACGTTAACTGACTACAGGCTCATGGAGAAGGAAGTGAATAGTTGAAATAAAGTCGTTATTTTTGTTGTTTTTTTGCGCACAAAAGTGTTCTCGTCGTTTGATAAACTTAAGATTGAGCCCCTGTAGTCACTTGGACTATTTTAACGATGTCTTTAATGACTTTTCGAGGACAGCAAGAGTCATTCCCTCAAGAAGCCTATGGACTAGTATGCAGGAGCGATCTTAATATCTTAAATATCTTAATTTGTGTTCTGAAGATGAACGAAGGTCTTACGGGGTTGGAACAACATGAGGGCGAGTAAATACTGACAGAATTTTCATTTTTGGGTGAACTAACCCTTTAAATGTCTTCAACTAAGCAAAGGCGACAAAGTCTGGATTAACAAATACAGTCAAATTTCCCAGTGCTCGGCGTATTTTAGTCATATCGATAGGAATTTCTGTGATCAGGAGTTTAGCCACTATGTGTTGTTTTTAATCCGCTTTAACGCACACCATGTGCAAGTTCATAGGTGGACAGCATTGCTGAGTATTTCCTCCTTAAAACTGCAGTCTCAAAAACACGGTGTGAAATCGCGGGTCACAAACCACCTTGAAACCAATCAGATCAACGTGTGATCGCCAACCAGTGGATCTCTGAGTGGAGGCGGGGCTCATCTGCATATTCATAGAACTGCGTATACTAAATGAGGCAAGGGTGTTGATTTACATTCAAGATATTTAAAGGCATGGAGATTTTTCATTCAAGGAAAAAAGTTTAAATAAGTCATTTTTAAGGTCAAAGATTGAGTTTTAAGGGATACAATGATTGACTACAGAGGGACTTCTCTTTTCTGTATAAATTAGGCTCAACACTGTTTGAGCTTTATTCACAAAACTGCTTTCTGCTTCTCATAACGCTGAGTGCCACTTGAAAGCAGCTGATAAATGAGCATTTATGTAAAGGGATGTTTGTGTGCACTTTCTAGTAATCATATGCACAGTAAACCGGACGATGCGGAAGAGCGCGTTAATCGCCCATTTATCCAGATGTGGTGTAGTAAAGGCCACTTCCATCATGTTGAGATCCGAACTGCGCCGTGCAAATAGTGTTCAGCAAACATTGTCCCTTTGCCTGATCTGTGTAATTACTGTGCTCTACATGCTAATAGACTGTGTTTGAGCAGATTCAGTGTAGCGGATCCCCATAGATATATACACTAGACCTCACCTTGGGGCTCTAAGCATGCGTCAAAACCGCCGCCATCTTGGAACAGGGGTCTTGTCATAGGAAGTAGCTAGGTAACGCTGCTATCTCTGCCTTTACTTCGAATTCATTGATGGTGGCGGACTTTTGTGCAGCGTATGAAGTTCACGGATGAAATCTGAACTAGGAAGAATGTTTAAAAAAATAAATAAATAAATAATAATAAAAAAATGTCTTTCTGGAATCAATGATAAATACATGTCTGACCGTTGGAACAAACCAAAAAAACAAGAAAAATCGCATTCATGATGATTTATGGTGATTTACTGTGTCTACTACATTGACGCTGATGCATTAAAGTGGAGGGGCTCCCCTGTTTCAAGATGGCGGCTCTATTGACGCATTCGATCTAATGAACTGCCGTATCCAAGGTGAGGTCTAGTGTGTATGTCTATGGCGGATCCCCACCTGAATGTTTTAAAGGTACCATCATGTAGTCAACAGACTAACCGCATCAATATTGGCTCCCTAAAATAGTCGTGTGGGCGGTTGGTGTGAAGTGATGTTAACTCTTTTAACCGTAGAGTTGTTAGCGTTACGCTGACCCGTGTGTCGGACAGCTGATGAAAGACAAGCTGCTGTTTCCCAGCCGTTAGCCCACAGCATCTGTGAATGATGACAGATGTGCTGCCAATGCCCAGCAGACGGTCGTTTAACCAACGGGTGTAACGAGCTCAAGGCAATTAGACGCTCACCCAGAGGAAGACTTCTCCATCAGTCAAGCTGAGGAGTGTGGATGTGCTGTTGCTCGGACAGATCGCTGTAAATCCTGCTGTCTGTTCGGACGCTCGCGACCCCTTTCATGCATTTCACACGTGAGCTTTGATCTTATTAGACCGATTCATGCATTTAAAAGTTGTTATCATTCATTTCGGGAAACAATGTCCTACTACATAAAGCACTTCCATGGCAGAGCTTTCGCTGGACACACTCACATGAAATATATCCTTCAGCAAATGCAAAAAACTGAAGTCATACACATCTACCAACCAGTCTAGAGAAACTATTCGAATCAGTAATGCTCAGATCTGTAACACTTTACAATAAGGTTCATTTGTTAACGTGAGTTAGTGTATTAGCTTACCTGAACTAACCATGAGCAATGCATTTGTAACAATATTTGTTCATCTTTGTTAACCCTCTGGGGTTGTTCGGCCCAAATGGACTTGAAGAATTTAAATTTTTTTTTTTTAAAAAATCGTAGCTTCATCGGAATGGTCCGAAATTTGGTGACTTTGTTGGTATTTGGTATTTGAACACCCAAAAAAATTGGGGACAGGATGTGAATAATCTAAGTGGTTGAAAAAAAAAAATAGTCACACTCCAAATGGACCTGCATGGAATATGAATGGGAAATTGGCAAAAATGTGAAAATACTGAGTTTTTTTGTGCGTACAATCTACAAATCAGCCACGATCTTGAAAAAAAGCACACAACAGTGAAGGGGTGAATCTATAAAACATCAAGAGTGCAAAACAGACACACACACACACACAAACACACTAAAAAATTCAGATTATAGATGTGTTTTGCAGTTTTTAAAATGCTCAGTTTGTCCACCAGATGGCATCCATCTCATTTCAAAAATTGCTTTTATGAGGCCTAGGCTTGACTCTAAAATGAAATACAGCTTTAAAAAAAAATTTAAAAAAAAAAAAATATATTTTTAAATATTTTTTCTATTATGTTCAATGGGGGGAAATTTTGTCATAATTATTGCATTAATACTAATTATAATTTTTTTTTATTTTTGAAATTTTCTCAACTTGAAAAAAGAAAAGAAAAAATATTATAAAAAACGAGTTATAAAAATATTATAAAAACTTTTTTTTTTTTTTTTTTTTTTTTTTTTAAATATGAATCCCGCCCTTTGGGTCCATTTGGACCCGAACACCCCGAGCGTGACTCTGTAAACGAACAACCCCAGAGGGTTAATGCAGCTGTTCATTGTTTACTAACATGACCAATGCTAACAAATACAACTCTTGATTTTAATAATCAATGAATAAATGTTGAAATTAACATCAACAAAGATTAAACACTGTAGAAGCTCTGTTCATGTTAACTAATGAACCTTATTGTAAAGTGTTTCCGAATTATTGTTAAAAGCATCATGTTTTTTCTGTTGCACTACAGAAAAGCACTTTCTCTTGTATGCTTCTTGACTGCATGTTGAATTGCGTGTGTGTGTGTGTGTAGTGTATTCCAGTGCCGGACATCAACAAACCCCAGTCCACTCACGCCTTCGCTATGACCTGCATCTGGATCCACCTGAACCGCAAAGCTCAGAATGACAACTCCAAACTCCAGATCCCCATCCCACACTCGCTCAAGCTGCACCATGAGTAGGACACACACACACACACTTTCACTCACTCACTCACTCTCTCACACACACATACACACTCACTCAGTCTCAAACTCACACATCCACACTCTCACGCACTCTCTCTCTCTCTCACACACACAAACACACTCACTTACTCACTTTCTCTCTCTCTCACACACACACACACACTCTGACACACCCCTGCTTGATCTGTGTGTGTTCAGGTTTCTTCAGCAGAGTCTGCGCAGTAAGAGTCTGCCGATGAACGACTATAAGATCGCTCTGCTGTGTAACGCGTACTCCACCAACTCCGAGTGCTTCACGCTGCCCATGGGCGTCCTGGTGGAGACCATCTACGGGAACGGCAGCATGCGCATCACTCTGCCCGGCACCAACTGCATGGCGTCCGGCTCCGTCACGCCCTTACCCATGAACCTGCTGGACTCCCTCACTGTCCACGCTAAGATGAGGTGAGAGGACACACACATGTCTCAGCAATCTCTTCAATGTTTCTGCCAGCGCTTTCACTGTGAAGTCTCAGTGCTCTGAAATCTGCTGTCCATTAAATCACATACACTTTTTTTTTGCTTACTTTTGAATTGTAGTGTATTAAATAAATGCAGCCTTGGTGAGAGTAAGAGACTTTTTAGACTAACTTTAAAAAAATGTCTAATTACTAAAAGCTTTTGACCGGTAGCGTGTTCTGATTGGCTGCTGGTCATGCTGAGATAAGGAGTCATGACTGGGTAAACCCGCTATGACACTTTTAATACACACACACACACACCTGTGTTACCACGTCAGTTCGTTGATGTGCTGCGACGCCTCTTCTGATCTGATACAGATGTGTTTTTTTCTATGTCACTTTTGAAAAAACTTTTGCTGATAATTTACTCGCCCCCATGTCATCCAAGATGCCCATGTCTTTCTTTCTTCAGTTGAAAAGAAATTAAGGTATTTGATATTGTTTTCCATATAATGGACTTCAATGGGAACCGGACGGTTCAAGGTCCAAACGACAGTTAATAACAGTTTCATACACAGCTTCAAATGTCTTTAAACGACACCAGACGATGAATAAGGGTCTTATCATGCGAAACGATCGGTTATTTCAAAACTTATTCCAAAAATGTAACTTTTCTAAGGACAAATGCTAGCCTTGCTCTATTCTGTGAGGCGCGTTTGTAACATCACGTAATACGTAATTACAGTACAGAATCAAAATCGTCCGACATCGTTGTTTTACCTTATAATTCCTTTTTTTGTAAACGGCGTTTGAGTTCGTTTGCACGTTCAACTTGTAAACACTGACTCTGTACTTCCGGCTACGTCGCCCGTGACCTTTTGAACGTAATTACGTATTACGTGACGTTACAAACACGCCTCACAGAATAGAGCAAGGCTAGCATTTGTCCTTAGAAAAGTTACATTTTTGGAATAAGTTTTGAAATAACGGATCGTTTCGCATGATAAGACCCTTATTCATCGTCTGGTGTCGTTTAAAGACATTTGAACAGTTTGCACTGAAACTGTCTTTTGGACCTTGAACCGTTTGGTTCCCATTGAAGTCCATTATATGGAGAAAAATCCTGGAATGTTTTCATCAAAAACCTTAATTTCTTTTCGACTGAAGAACGAAAGACATGGACATCTTGGATGACATGGGGGCGAGTAAATTATCAGCAAAAGTTTTTTCAAAAGTGAACTAATCCTTCAAGAACTGAATTAGCACACACTTAAAAAAGCTTTTTTAATCTTCAGATACTGTTTGATTGAAATCAACACGACTTGTTCTGACCATTTTAGATCTAATGTTTTTTCAGTTTATTTTCTGACCTTTTTATTTTTCTTTCTCTCCTGCCGTGATTAAATCATCAAATTATATATGGTCTACTCGGACTAGGGTCCATTCAGCCAGCACTGTGGGATATCATACTGTCGTGTGAAATGCTGAAGACACTTTTATTCACAGCCAAACAACACATTGTGACAATGATTGTCCCCATCCTGCCTAGGCTTGGGTATCGTTTGAATTTGAACGATTCTGATTCCGATTGCGATTCCTTGTTTCGATTCCGGTTCCTAACGATTCTCGATTCCGATTCTTTTAAGAGGCAGGGTCAAAAAAGTTTAGCTAACCTTGCTAACCAACGGCCTTTCTGAAGGAAATACTCCTTTTGTCACAAATTTTGCATTTTGCCGAGATTTCGTTATTTTTAGAAAAGTGAAGCCACACTTTGGATCGCCGACGTAAGCTACTCATGTTCGACTCGCGTGGTTATGCCAACACTTCCGGTAGACGCTTCTTCGTTGGTGTTGTTCAGCGGTTTCTTCTTCCGCTCGGCGGACTGTGAATATCGAAACTAGGAATCGAAATTTTAACTTTTGAACGATTCCGGGAAAAACGAAAAGTTAGTCCCGGTTCCAATCGACACTCGATTCTCGATACCCAACCCTAATGCTGCCATTGCAAGTAATGTGGCTAGTGTATAATTTCATCCATTTGCAGCTTTTGTCATGCCCAAACCTGATAAAGGTGCTGTCATTTTGTTTTAAATCTGCAAGTCCATCTGGACAATGAGATGCAGAGGGTGATGACCTTCTCTTGATGTGCTCTCATGGCTGGCATTCACTGACCTTCTCAAGAGTCATTTTTCCTCCAATCCTGCTCCTAAAGGGCCACTCTCCTCCAGAGTGCTGCTCCAATCCCTATTAAACACACCTTCTAAACTAAACTATGATCGTCCACTAATACTGTTCACTTGAAGGAGTGAATGAAACGAGTGAGTGAATACGGACAGCCTTTGAGCCTACATCAGTTGTACAGGTGAAACTCTGGTGCAAAAGTTCATTTATTTCAGTAACTCAACTTAAAAGGTGAAACTAATATATTATATAGACTCATTACATGTAAAGGGAGATATCTCAAGCCTTTATTTGTTATAATGTTGATTATAATGGCTAACAGCTTTATGGCTTTACCCCCAAATTCAAAATTCTAATATTGCCAAAAGATTTCTATAATTATCAAAATCAATAGTGCGTCAAAAGTGCAACATGTTTACATTTTTATTTGGCTTTGGTGATCATGGATGCATTTATATTGGTGCAAACCCTTTTGTCTGTTTGCATTTGCAAATACAGATGCTCTATAGCTGCGTTTCCATTACCCTTCAGTTTGCGCTAATTGAAATTGCGAAATGAAAATACGTTCAAAGGAAACACGTCAATTTCGCAAAAACTCCCGTTTATCGCAAAAAAGTTTTTCCGCTCGCATGAGGAGGTTTTTCAGGCAATTCGAAAAAGAATTTTTTCGCAAAACTGCAATGGAAACAGATTTTGCACATTTACAGTCACCTGACTTAGAAGACGGCGTGTGTTTTAGGTCCGTGTCCGCAAATATAATAATTATCATCATTAGCCTATTATAACATTTATTAGGCTACATATGTAGAAGACGCTTTTATCCAAAAAAGAACAAAGCAATTCGTCACATCTCATTCATAGTACAGGTTGGACAATAATAATAATAGGGCTAAGATTATCACAAATAAACACTCGATTTTGACCAATATCCAAGAGTGTGTGTGGAGTTTGGAGCACTGGATGAACACTTTCATTTTCCCATCAACAGTGGAATCAACTTAAAATACTCGAGCATTTCTGGTTATACAGAAAATAATAATACATTATTCGCAACTACTTTTATTTGCGTAACGTCACAATAACAAGCAAACGTTGTGCTTTTGTAAAATAGGCTAACATTAAAAACAATCAGGCGCGATTTATGATCTTGGTGAACTGGAGCGCGAGAACTGAACCAATAGCCTTTACAGACTAAAGCTTTAAATGTCCACTTCAAAACGAACAAATTCGAATCGTAAACTAATACCTTCTGATTATGTAATCCGTATGAAAGGTGCCGTTCTCTCTAAAGCTGCATCCGGAGATTATGTTTTTAGCTCGTTATTTTTTCAGACGCATTTATAATAACTCACCTATAGCCAACAGCACTGTGGGAAAAATATCAGAAATATCCATGTTCTAATTTGGCCTTAGAAAACCAGTAAAATCTACATTTTTTCCCATATTAATTTGTGAAAATTTTAAATGTTTTAAAGGGGGCAAAAAGTCATAAACAAATATGAAAATCCGTTGAGATGTATATAACACAGCTATTGGTGTGGTCAAACTAAAATGTTGGTGTTCAACTTTGCGTTTTAAAAATACAACAACCGTTCATTTTTCGTTTTGCAACGACCGTTTGGACATAATACGAGACAGAGTTCTTTATTAAATTAATTTAAAAAAAAAAGAAACGATAATTACAGGAATAGCCTCTCTAAACCTCAAAGAAATGCCATCAAGACATCGAAGCAGAAATAAGAGAGAAACACCAGGAACTCTGTGTCTTTCCCTGCCATTAATGCTTGGATAACACACCACGTCTCCTTCCATTAATAATAATAATAATGTCGAGTGCGGTGCATGGCTGTGAAATAGGTTATAAACCTACCAAAGTCTGTTGCCTTGATTTTTGGAATGACTTATCGCGAGAGGAAAAAAAAGACGCTTTAGTCGCATAACATCCGTTAATGGAAACACCGTCATTTCGCAATAGTATTTTAACTACATTTGGAAAATATCGCAAATGTTTTCCGCAAATCTGTAATGGAAACGCGCCTTATGATGTCAAGGAGCTCTTGTTACTATTTTCGGGATTCTGATTGGCTAACGTGAGCTTGAGCTTCTCGTTACACTGCCACCTGCAGGTTTGGCATGCTCCTGACTACATATATACACGGGTTTGTGTAAACGAACACTTTTCTGAAAACTGACAGGTGTGCACAAGGTTATTTTTGTAAACGGAGAGGGTGAAATGTCCGTTTATGAAAATAGCCGGCCATGTGCAAACGTAGCCTCGGCATATCATGATGGCTTCAGTGGGATCACATCTGCCCACACCTGCTACATCTGCTTGTCTCCTAGATCTAGTTTTTTTAACTATGTAAGTTGTTCCCACATGGGACCTTTGTGCTCAACCCTCTGTTTTAGCCTCCATCTGTACCTCATGCATTTGAGGGGTTTATCACCACCTCACAGACAGACACCGATCAACGGCGATAGCCACCAGATTACACTACATAGATTCTCATACAAACGCTGATTGAACATATTCAGTCAGTAAAAACAAGCACACATCAACGCTAACAGATGGTGGCAGGGCTAAGAATGATCCGACAAAACCAGACAAACATTTCTGTTGATGTTGGTCAGCATCTGAATTATACGGTACTGTACATTCGGTACTTACTTTCGCAAGCATTACCTTAAATCATTTATGCATGTATCTCCATGTATGCTTAGTTTGTCCTCTCTGTGCATAAATAATGTCTTCACAGAAGTGTTATATCCCATAAATAAATACAGATGCATGCAAGTGTCACGTGTTGTAGTGTGGCACATATTCTCAGAGGAGCTTCTGTTCTTCCCTTTAGCTTGATCCACAGCATTGCAACCCGTGTTATTAAACTGGCCCACGCCAAGTCCAGTCTTGCCCTGGCCCCCGCTTTGGTGGAGACGTACAGCCGCCTGCTGGTCTACATGGAGATCGAGTCCCTCGGCATTAAAGGCTTCATCAGTAAGTCTGACGCACACGTCACCGATGTTTCTTCTGTCCTTGTCCTTTGATGTGACTGTGTGTTTCTCTGACCCTCCACTAGGTCAGCTTCTGCCGAATGTGTTCAAGTCTCATGCGTGGGGGATCCTGCACACGCTGCTGGAGATGTTCAGCTACCGCATGCACCACATTCAGCCTCATTACCGCGTGCAGCTCCTGTCACACCTTCACTCGCTCGCCGCCGTACCACAGACCAACCAGAACCAGCTGCACCTCTGGTTAGACTCCGCCCACACACTCACACCAACACTGATTAGACTCCGCCCACACACTCACACCAACACTGATTAGACTCCGCCCACACACTCACACCAACACTGGTTAGTCTCCGCCCACACACTCACACCAACACTGGTTAGACTCCGCCCACACACTCACACCAACAGTGATTAGACTCCGCCCACACACTCACACCAACACTGGTTAGACTCCGCCCACACACTCACACCAACAGTGATTAGACTCCGCCCACACACTCACACCAACACTGGTTAGACTCCGCCCACACACTCACACCAACACTGATTAGACTCCGCCCACACACTCACACCAACAGTGATTAGACTCCGCCCACACACTCACACCAACACTGGTTAGACTCCGCCCACACACTCACACCAACACTGGTTAGTCTCCGCCCACACACTCACACCAACACTGATTAGACTCCGCCCACACACTCACACCAACACTGGTTAGTCTCCGCCCACACAGTCACACCAACAGTGATTAGACTCCGCCCACACACTCACACCAACAGTGATTAGACTCCGCCCACACACTCACACCAACACTGGTTAGTCTCCGCCCACACACTCACACCAACAGTGATTAGACTCCGCCCACACACTCACACCAACACTGGTTAGTCTCCGCCCACACACTCACACCAACAGTGATTAGACTCCGCCCACACACTCACACCAACACTGATTAGACTCCGCCCACACACTCACACCAACACTGATTAGACTCCGCCCACACACTCACACCAACACTGGTTAGACTCCGCCCACACACTCACACCAACACTGGTTAGTCTCCGCCCACACACTCACACCAACACTGATTAGACTCCGCCCACACACTCACACCAACACTGGTTAGTCTCCGCCCACACACTCACACCAACAGTGATTAGACTCCGCCCACACACTCACACCAACAGTGATTAGACTCCGCCCACACACTCACACCAACACTGGTTAGTCTCCGCCCACACACTCACACCAACAGTGATTAGACTCCGCCCACACACTCACACCAACACTGGTTAGTCTCCGCCCACACACTCACACCAACAGTGATTAGACTCCGCCCACACACTCACACCAACACTGATTAGACTCCGCCCACACACTCACACCAACACTGGTTAGTCTCCGCCCACACACTCACACCAACAGTGATTAGACTCCGCCCACACACTCACACCAACACTGATTAGACTCCGCCCACACACTCACACCAACACTGGTTAGTCTCCGCCCACACACTCACACCAACAGTGATTAGACTCCGCCCACACACTCACACCAACACTGGTTAGTCTCCGCCCACACACTCACACCAACAGTGATTAGACTCCGCCCACACACTCACACCAACACTGATTAGACTCCGCCCACACACTCACACCAACACTGATTAGACTCCGCCCACACACTCACACCAACACTGGTTAGACTCCGCCCACACACTCACACCAACACTGGTTAGTCTCCGCCCACACACTCACACCAACACTGATTAGACTCCGCCCACACACTCACACCAACACTGGTTAGTCTCCGCCCACACACTCACACCAACAGTGATTAGACTCCGCCCACACACTCACACCAACAGTGATTAGACTCCGCCCACACACTCACACCAACACTGGTTAGTCTCCGCCCACACACTCACACCAACAGTGATTAGACTCCGCCCACACACTCACACCAACACTGGTTAGTCTCCGCCCACACACTCACACCAACAGTGATTAGACTCCGCCCACACACTCACACCAACACTGATTAGACTCCGCCCACACACTCACACCAACACTGGTTAGTCTCCGCCCACACACTCACACCAACAGTGATTAGACTCCGCCCACACACTCACACCAACACTGATTAGACTCCGCCCACACACTCACACCAACACTGGTTAGTCTCCGCCCACACACTCACACCAACAGTGATTAGACTCCGCCCACACACTCACACCAACACTGGTTAGTCTCCGCCCACACACTCACACCAACAGTGATTAGACTCCGCCCACACACTCACACCAACACTGGTTAGTCTCCGCCCACACACTCACACCAACAGTGATTAGACTCCGCCCACACACTCACACCAACACTGATTAGACTCCGCCCACACACTCACACCAACACTGGTTAGTCTCCGCCCACACACTCACACCAACAGTGATTAGACTCCGCCCACACACTCACACCAACAGTTAACCAACAGTTCTGTGTGTGCTGAACGTAATCTAAAACACTGAGTTTCCCATTGCATTTGAGAGGACTTTTTCGCATGAATCTTATGGCTTATAGATCATCTGTAATGATGTAAAAAAAAGCCACACGAGTCTCTGTAAAAACTTCACAGTCTTCACTGAATAAGCGCCGGCAAGCTCCTGCACGTCAAAAAGACGGTGTGCAATAATTCTTACTAAAATAAACTAGTATATAAACAAACTAAACTATTCTTACTTACTAAAATATACATTTTGCTAAATATTTTTCATCCAAAAGTAGAAGCATTTCAAATCTTTTCCCTTATTTACAACAGATAAACAACAACACGAAGAGTGTTTTGCAGCTGTATTGACAAACTTTTTATTTTAAAGACAGACAATTTCTTCAAAAAAAATGTTTTGTTGGTAACACCATACAAATGCATTCAATAACATTGAGCAATATATCATACAAACAATGCAAAATATAACTTCACTGTTAGTTTACGTTCATTCAGAGTTATTAAATGTTGGAATTAACATTAATAAATGTACTAAACTAAATGTGGTAAACTCATGTTAACAAATGAACCTTGTTTTGAAGTGTTACCATTTCATTTTTGCCCCGTTTTGTACTAAAAACACATCCAACCGTGACTTCTAAACCGAGGTGGGAAACTTACCATCCTTTTTAGTGTACTCTTACACTCCTATGTCTTTAAAATGTTTAATTCAGTTTAGTCTGAAAAAGTCCAATCAAACAACGAGTTAAGATATATAAGTCACCGGTGATATTACTTGCACCTTTCACTGGAAATGTAAAGTCAAGCACATTGCATTATGGGATACAGCATGCTCTGTGTATACAGCTGCAGTAGGTGGTGTCGTCTCACTTTGTGTGTGTGTGTGTGTGTGCAGTGTGGAGAGCACGGCCCTTAGGCTCATCACAGCTTTGGGGAGTTCAGAGGTTCAGCCTCAGTTCACACGCTTCCTCAACGACCCTAAAACTGTGCTGTCGGCGGAGTCCGAGGAGCTGAACCGAGCGCTCATCCTCACGCTGGCTCGAGCTACACACGTCACAGGTACTCACTCCAGCAACACACTCCACTCTTTCTGTCCCTCAGCAGTTGATGTGCAGGGGTCATTCTATAATATTGGGTTTTTCATTGTATTTTATGTCTTTTGATGATAATGACATTTTTTATAACTATTTTCTTCAGAAATATATTATTTTATCCAGTCAGAGAATGCATAGTATAATCTGACACCAGTTTTTCAGTGTATTTGAAATGTCTTTTGTGCAGATTTCTTCACTGGCTCGGACTCTATTCAGGGCACCTGGTGTAAAGACATCCTGCAGACCATCATGAACTTCACACCGCATAACTGGGCCTCTCACACACTCAGCTGCTTCCCTGCTCCGCTGCAGGTACGCACACACACACACACACTTTAACTGACTTCACTTCAGTTTTTTTTGACACATTCATAATCCTTTATTTTCCGGGTGTGCTGCGGCAAGTGTTTTGGGGTCATTATTCTGTTTTAGTATTCCTCTGTATTGTAGAACAGTGTTAGCAATGTTACATATAATACTCGATCTCAGTCCCGAATCTCAAACCATTTTTCAATGCCCCACCATATATGTTAAAGTCATTTAATTAATATCATAAACATGCAACTAGCCGACTAATGGCTCAAATGAACCTCTGATATTTGGGAAGAGCCCAGCTTTACAGTTAAAGCTCTTGGACCCTTAATCTTCTCTTCTCTGTGGTGTTCGTCCTCCAGGCGTTCTTCAAGCAGAATAATGTTCCTCAGGAGAGCCGCTTTAACCTGAAGAAGAACGTGGAGGAGGAGTACCGCAAGTGGAAGTCCATGACCAACGAGAACGACATCATCACGCACTTCTCCATGCAGGGCTCTCCGCCGCTGTTCCTGTGTCTGCTGTGGAAGATGCTTCTGGAGACCGACCACATCAACCAGATCGGCTTCAGGTGCGAGACACACGCCTCATCTCAAAGAGGATATTACAATGCCATGTTCGTTAGATAGCTAGATTAGGGAACAAGCACGAGTGTGGAAAAGGTGTGTGTTCCTGAAAGCTGGGATGGTGTCAGCAGTTCAGGTTACTGCTGCACGGTGCACCGATACTTCAAAAGTATCGCGATACTCGGAAATTAAAAACCTCACGATACCTAAATTTATTAGTATCGATACTTTTATGAATGACCGCGACCCAGATTTGTAAGAGACGTATTTCATGTTGGTGTGTGCCACGCACGCTTCCAGTCTCTCCCTATGAACGTCTGTGTTTCTCCTCACGCACGCAGTAAAGAAGCGGCAGCTGTCATGAGACAAACACTACCGCGAGACGGCTGCATGCGCGAGCACACGTGATACAGTAGCGGAGTAGCAATCAGGAGAGTCGGATCTTTTCCCGGTGGGCCGGTGGTGTTTCGAGGGCCGGTCTGATAGTTATACATTGCAAGTTATTAGCAACACAATCCAGAGGTCTCCGCAACGGCGATAGTTTGAAGCGCGCGTGCGCGACTGTGCGAGCCGCAAAAGACACTGTATCCAACTGATAGCAGCGAAAAAGAGCGGTGCTTGATTTAAAAAAAACAACAACAACAACAGATTTTAGCGCTAGATCTATTATTTAATAGCGATCTAAATGAATTATCTGCTAGTAAACTGGAAATGTTTCATTTATTTTTGTATTAGGTGTACAACTTTCATAGATAGCATAAATAATTTGCAAGCTGCTAAAATAAAGGATACAAAACATCAGCAAAATGATCTATGGGCTATATGATTATAATCAGAGCATGTGCATGTCAGTGATTTATTTATATTAGGTTATTACAGCATTAAAGAGCACAGACCTATGCAAAGGAGGTGCATATGAAACGCCTTGTAATGCTACGTTCACACCGAACGCGAATCGCGCGTCAAATTCGCGCCTGACGCGTCTAGTTTGACGCTTGACCACTTTGTGTTAATTCGCGTGTCAAGAGCGAAACTGGCGTGTGTATAAACAAAAGTTTGAAACAAAAAATTTACGCGTGTAACGAGTCAGAATCGAAATCCGTTGGCGGTCATTGTTTTTATGTCGACCGAGCATTCATCAAGAGAGTTACCGCTCTGTATTTACTCTGGAGAGCAGAACAGCGGCGTGGGGATCATCGTCGCCGTATATTTGTGTCCACCGGACCCTTCGGAGCCGAACCGTTTGGCGAGTTTCACCATTTGCTCGCTCCAGGAGCTGCGCTGGATGACGGCCGCTGTCAGCGGTACTTCCGCCTGTCACGCGCCCAGTTTGATGACATGTTGTCCCGCATCGGAGCGAGGATCACCCTCGCCCTCATCCACCTAATCTAGCTGTCATTTATTTTTGTTTTGATGATAAATAGAGCCAGCCTTCAAAAGTTATTAACCTGTCCTGTGATTTTTCACGTCCAGACACGAATTTATGCACATATGTTGATTGTCTTTACAACATAATACTATTTCATATAATCTAGCTATGGAATGAATAACATTCAATACAAAATGAACATGTCTCGTATATAGAAATAATGATTTAAGTGATAAAACATTTGCTTTGTTGTGCATAATCCCACCATGCATTTAGTCAATGGTCATATTAACAAAATAATTTATTGAAGCATCCAGACGTTTCACCACGTGAGCAAGCAGCTAGGCTCCTGATTGGTTAACGCGGCGCGAATTCACGCCAAAGTTCAGATTTTTCAACTCGGGCGGCAGGCGCGAATTCGTGTCAAACAAATAGCACTAATAGCACTAATGCACAAATATGCACAAATAGCACTAACTATTTATAGAATGCACAAATAGCACTAACTGAATCATTCGCGCGTAACGCGCTTAACGCGCCAGACGCTCAATTCGCGCGAAACTTGACGCGCGAATGAGGCGTATTCGCGTCTTCCGCGCCGTGCTCCACGCCTCATTCGCGCCGCAGGAATTTTTCACGCGCGTAAAGCGTCTTTGCATTGACTTAACATTGAAATCATTCGCGTCTGACGCCCTATTCGCGTCCGGTGTGAACGTAGCATAAGAAATACATTCCTTTTCAGGAAAAGTATCGAAAAAGTATCGAAATCGCAATACTTGACTTGGTATCGGTATCGAAACAATAATTTTGGTATCGTGACAACACTAGCTCAGGTGGAGGTGTGCAGCTCGTTCCACTGGAGAGGAACAGAGAGGGTGAAGGGTCTGGAAAGTTGGCGTGTTTCCATTACAGATGTGCAAAACCTTTGCGCTTTCTTATTTCTAAATGCCGATAAAAAAACGGGTGCGAAATGACAGTTTCCATTAGAGCTGCAGTCCGTAGCTTTTTTGGGTTAAACGTTATCCAAAGTAAATATTTGAGAAAATACATAACCAGCCAGTGTTCAACGCTCTCTGCTTGCCGTAGCTCGATTAAAAAGCGGTAAGCAGGGTTCCCACGGGTCCTTGAAATCCTTGAAAGTTTCTGAACCTGAAAAAATAAATTCAAGGCCCTGGAAAGTTTTTGAAAATAAACATATATATATAGAGTCATGGCCTTGAAAGTGCTTGAATTTATTTTGTGCAAAACATTTTCTGGAAAAAAAATTCCCACATCCGCAAATGTGTTATTTCGCCAACAATTCGTGGCCTATGCATACTATGCGTTAGTTACGCACATTTACACATTACGTTGTGTTTCCTGCGTGAGGTTCTTCGTGTTGTATGTTGCCATGATGACGTTCACGCACACACAAAACTACTACAATGGTATCCCAACGTTTGTTATTGGACACAACACATCTGTCCCACATTAAGTCCTTGAATTTGAGACTATTGCACCTGGAAAGTCCTTGAAAGGTCCTTGAATTTGAAGCAAACCAAGGTGTGGGAACCCTGTAATAATGTTTTTAATTCCAGTGTTACTGGTGGATTTGAGCACGTCTTTGCGTCATTACGTCACATCTGTACACACGCATCTGTATACACTCATTTGCACACTCACATTTGCACAAATGCTTGAGGATGTTGGAGGTGGAGATTTATAGCCTTTTCTCACACACTTGATATAATTAAACTTATCAATTTGATGGCGGATCCAGAAAGGTTCAAACGACGATCACCAGTGACGACAGATTCACCCGCTGTAAAATACAAGACTTCGTTCGGACTTCGGACCGGCTACAGAAAAAAAGAGACTGCAACCGGCACATGCGAAAACAAGGATAATGTCAGATAATATATTAACATTAGGATAACATATATTAACACAAGGATAATACATTAACAATTTGAGAACAAAGTATAATTTGCACGGTTTTGCGTGATATGATAAATTATAAGTAGGGCTGTGCAAAAATTATTTGCGATTAATCGCATCCAAAATAAAAGTCTGTGTTTACATAATATATTTGCGTGTGCTGTATATAATTATTTTGTATATATAAATACACACACATGTATGTATATATTTAAGAAAATGTGTTATTCATATATAAAATATTTATATTTATATAATATAGATTATGTATTTATATACATATACAGAATTTAAGCACAAATAATTCTTAAATATAAACATGCATGCATAGGTATTTATATATACAAAATAATTATATACAGCACACACAAATATATTATGTAAACACAGACTTTTATTTTGGATGCGATTAATCGCAATTAATTTTTGCACAGCCCTACTTATAAGTGATTGTTAGATTTAATCAGCGTGATTTGCTGCAAGAAAATCAGAACCAGAACAAAAGTGGATGTTTCTTACTGGTTCAGATGTCATTTTCCAGTGATATAAACTCACAAACATGCAATTCTGAGAAATGAAGTCAGCATTGCGAGATTTAAACTCACACACACACACACAACAAATTGAATTACTAGTGAACAGTCAGGTCAGTGTTTATCCGTCACAAAACCATGTGCGTTTCGGTTAGTGTGGAGCATTAAACCTGTTCTAAAATAAACATAACTTAAACAACTAAATGTATTTAGTGTGACTTTAGTGTGTGTTCCTGGACCTGTGTCTGGTGTTTTTGTTCACGTATCATCAGACGGTGGTCTGAGATCAGCCTTTACAAGCGCAATAAGGGTCCTTTGTCCACAGCGTCTATCTGTCTCTCTTTGAATGGGTGGTTGTTAGTTTGTTTTGTATCATTTGAAGTGTGTGTGTGTGTGTGTGTGTGTGTGTGTGTGTGTGCTGCAGCTGCTCTCGGCTCTATAAAGGCTGCTTGTGCTGGGCTGAATGCAGCGGTCCTGTGTGATCCACTTTATTCTCCAGTCACGAGCTCTCCCTCATTACAGCAGCAGATGTGTAGAAGAGCTTTCTGACATCTCAGAGCGACACACACCGTATCAAACCACTGTACATCAATGTGGCAGTAAACACAGTCTCAGCCTTCAAACGCCAGTTCAGAGAAAACGCTTATGCAATCGCTCATTCTTATTCCCTGCCTCTTCTGCTGTTCAACCCGTTTGTTTTCTCCCTTGAGCCAATGTTTCCCTTGTGCTGTGCTGAAAATCCTTTACGTAATTTGGTGTTCCTGGTCAAAAAATACTGGGCTTTCAAATCTCTGGTTAGGCTATATTATCACAAAATATTGGATTCAATCTTTTTGACAACTTGTTTTCTTTCAATATCACATGATTTTGATTGGAAGAACTGATCGATCCTAGTCCATTGATCACTGAAGCTTATTCACCTAAACCTCATAAGCTTTGATCAATAAGGGCAGTTGTCTTAAAATCTAGTTTGACCAGCCTGCAGTTAACCAAGGGATATTTAGTCTTACTTTTCCAATTCAAATTATACCAAGATTACCTTTTACTTAAGTGTCTGTTAATACTTTTATAATATGATTATCAGTGTTGTGCAAGTTACTTCCAAACTGTAATACATTAGGTATTACTTGTTACTGTTATTTAAAAGTAATTCATTACCTTACAATATTACTGTCCCAGAATTGTAATGCGTTACATTACTCATGTATTACTTTTGAGTTACTTTCACCAAAATAACTAAGTAGAACTTAACTTTTGGGCTGTAACGATATGCAATATGAAACCGAAATCGCGATTCGCCACACGACTCAGATCCACGAACCTACAGAATCGCGACACACCTCTTCCAACTCCAGCGTTATTCTCCTTACCGTCCAGATCCAATGCTGCCTTATCTTTAAATTAGGCTATTAGTATTATTTGAAGTTAACATTATAAAATACGTAGACCTACACCACAAAACTAGTTGAGGATAAATTATTTAAAATTGGGTCCAGCATTATGGACATGATGACATTTGCAGTCAAAACTTGAAATTAAAATTCTCCGAAAATACATGTATCGAAACGTATAGGCTACTTCCTTAAAGGACTCCAGACATTAGACAAATATCAGTCGGTTTTATTTTTAATATTAGGGAAAAGACACACATTCATGCGTGACAAAAAAATAGGAGGCAAAATATATTTTTTGTAATTCTGTTAATTACACTGCGCAAATCGGATGAGGAAGGGTTGGCTCTCCAGTCTCCATAGAACTTAAAATATTCATTTTATTTTAGTTTTCGTGTTCGCATTTATGAGGAAAAAACAATGTTACAGACGCGACCGCTCTGAACTGGCACTAAAAGACTGCTTTAAAACTTTCACCTTTAAGAAGTAAAAGCAGACAATACACTGTAATACAACTGTAATACAAGCCTCACTGAACATGTAACGAGTAAAATATTACTGAAAATTGATTAGTAATGCCTTACACTACTGCGTTACAGCAAAAAGTAATATGTTACTGTAATGTATTACTTTTGTAATGCGTTACTCGATTATTATTTATTTGATTTTTTTTATTTCGTAGTAAAATAGTATGCATTACTGCAAGAATAGGGGAAAAAAATATCAATTTAATGAAATAATATTTTTAAAAGTAGTAATTTGGGTAAGGTTTTCCTTCTTTTTTGTCTCTAGCTGATCACATGCCTGCTAAATGGACAAAAGTCTCACTGAAATCATTGCAGTGTTCACAGTGTTGCTTGATTTAATTTCCAAACAAAAGCATTGTGATTGTTGAATGTGTCAGCAATGTGATGTTCAGTTCAGTTAGAGTTAATGTTCTGGTTGTGGTCCATCATCACTGTTGTAGTGTTTGGCCTAGGGTTGGTGTGTGTTTGTTAGGTTCAGTGGTGTGTGTCTTCAGTGTCCCTGCAGAAGTCTCTCTCTGTCTCTCTCTCTCTCTCTCTTGCATGTCTTGGTGTCGGTGTTCCTCGACTCCTGCTGTCTGACGTTGTCTCTCTCTCGGTCTCGTGAGGGAGATGCGGCTAGCTCTTGACAGTAGCTTTGCTGTGAGGTTTCTCTGAGGATTCCCTGTGATTTGCTCTGAGCTTTTGGGATGTGAAACACACTTTTGTTTTTTATTCAAAGCTCTTTGATACAAACAGAATCGAGACTTCTCTAGCAGTAAATGTAGTCTCAACAAGCGCTTCTGAAACCGCTGTCTGTCTCGCACAGGTTTGGTCACATGGTCGCTGAGTGGATTAACCCTGTAGAGCCTGATATATCATATAATAGTCAGAGAAAACATGTTTTTGTTGTTGTTTTTTTATGGAAGAGTTTGTTGCACTGTTAGACAAAATATTAAAATAAATAAATAAACATTATATTTTTGGATACATTCATCAGGCTTTTATGTCCCAGTCAAGTCAGCTTAATTTCTATAGCGCTTTTTACAAAACAGATTGTTTCAAAGCAGCTTTAAAGTGATAACAGGGAAAAAGTTTGTTTCCAGAAGAAAATAGTGTCACAGTCCAGCTTAAGTCTTCCTCAGATAGATCTTTGCTTTGATATTTGCTTGACCAAATAGTTTTTGTGCAGAACACCAGCAAATCTGACTCCGAGGACGCCAAATTAAGTCAAATTCATTTTAATAGGCAAACGTTTACCTATTGAAGTGAGTTTAGCAGCTAAACAAACCAGAGTTTGTCATCAGATGGGCTCTAGTGTGATGATGTCGAACATGTCTCAAGGGTTTCTGCCTTCCTCCCCTCAGGGTGCTGGAGCGCATCGGGGCGCGGGCGCTGGTGGCCCACGTCAGGACCTTTGCAGACTTCCTGGTGTACGAGTTCTCCACGTCAGCGGGGGGGCAGCAGCTGAACAAGTGCATCGAGATTCTCAACGACATGGTGTGGAAGTACAACATCGTGACCCTGGACAGACTCATCCTCTGCCTGGTGAGTCCCGACCCTCCTCCTGTCCCACCGCATCACTCTTTACTCCACATGGAGAGTATCGGCTGTCAAATAACTCAAACAACACCGCAATCATCTGCAACATGAGTCAATGAATCCACAGTGTTACTGTTGAAGGCAATGTATGACCGTTACGTGATTGATTGTGATACAGACGGTCAGATTTTGTTATTTCAGTGAACGATCTGAAATCTTGCTGCTATCGTTAAAGCTAAACAGAGACGCACCAAACACCGAGACACTGGAACTTCAGTGAGTAATTATGCAAACCAATTATTTAATCATTGAAAAGACCTAATCATTGGACATTTATTTAACCATCTGTATTTAAATCAGAGACGGTATTCAAATCTTTTCTGAAGACTGTTTTTAAGTGCTTTAATTACATGTAATCATTGTAAAAAAAGCAACGTTTACATGCAACCGAATAATCCGTAATCGTATTGACGGCTCAGTCGGACTGAAAAGCCTTCATGTGAACACCCTAATCGATCTGATTGAGCTCGATCCCAATGATATTTCGATCCGATTGAAAGGTTCTAAGATTATTCCTTTCCTAATCCGATCGAGAGAACATGTTAACACTTGATCGGATTGAAAACCGAAACTGAACGTAGAAATAGCGTAATGACGTTTGAGTCGCGGAACGAGCTGTTCTTCCTGTTGAATAAAGTGTTGTATAAATGAGTGTCCCGTCATCTTCTGTGTGTGAAGGGGAGCAGGTCAACGACTAGTCCTGTTTTCAGAGTCTCACCCACAGACGACTGGTACTGCGTGATCAGTGTAAGCAGCTCGTCACAGCGGTTCATACGCTCACTGTCTCCAAATCATGTCCAGATACGGATATTAAGTCTGTTTCAAACAAATAAAGGACCAATGTAGGAGAATTGTTATAAATGCGCAACAGTGGGAAACTCTGTATTGATAATGACTTACGTTTAGAAAGCGTCAGAAAACAGCAGCTAAATGATAGAAGGAATTTACCCCTCAATCAGACGAAGTCAATCGGCAAACCCCTCTTTATACTGGTGGAGGTTGTTGAAGTGGGAATCCTTGAAGTGCTTCAGGTCACTAACGTACATCCAACAACCGAACATTTTGACTTGCCCTCTCGTAACTTCTGCATCATTGAGCTCGGACTACAAAATCAGAGTGAGAAATAATAATGGCGGATTGCTCGAAGTGTTGGGCCGGTAGTCAATGTCTTTATTTGTCAGGTCCGCTGCGAATACTGTGACGTGATAGTTCAAAAAACGTCATAGAGAAAAGAAAAATCTGAACAGGTTGAAAAATATGACCAAAACAGAATATAAAGATATAAACGAAGAGAGTAATTTCATCTTTTCTGTACTTATAAACACTCCAAATATACAACAAAATGCATTTAAGGGCTAAAAAAGTGGATTTTGCATGATATGTCCCCTTTAACTACGACTTTTGCTTCAAACTCCTAATTAATGCGTATTAATAGTTGGGTGGATTAAGGGATGTAGAATATGGTCATGCAGAATAAAGGCCCATACACACCAGGACGAATATCAGCGTGCGTTATTCGTCGTCGTGCATGTCAAAAAATCAATTCCGATTTGAAGTTTGGTCATATACACGTGCACATCAACCCGATCACGTTTAGCGTTCATGGAAACTACGTTCAGATTCATCAATCGGAATTAATTCAGTCCAATTGAAAGAAAAGTTGTGCATGTAAAAATAGCTGTTGTTGTATTTAATGTTTGACTCATGGACTTATTGGCGTGTTTCTGCAACATGGGAGAAGAGCTACATGTGAAACATTATCTGTGTGTGAGAAGCGAACAGAAACAGCCCGGGGATCTGCCGTCTCATCCGCTGATCAATGAGCGTCCCGCTGCACTGAACACGTCCATTTATCAGTCCTGATCGAGCGGTGCCTTCACTGACACTGACCCTGCCTGCGCTTCACAGACCTGCGGCGCCTCGTGCTTTCAGCCCGTCTGAAGACCCTGCACACACACCCTGCTCCTTTACTGATGAGGATTATCTTATATATATTGCTTTTATAAAACAGTTACCACACAATGCAAATATTAAAGCCTAAAAATCAATCAATGAAGTGAAATCACTCCTTCCGCTGGAAAAAATAGTCCCTGACCGTGAACAGCAGCAGTGTTGCATTAGATGCGGAAAAGACTTTCTTTATGAGTGAGTGAGTGAGTCAGTAGAGAAGACTTTTATATTGAAAGGACTGAATCTTGTGAACATGGAGAAACAAGACGCAACTGAGCGATGACTATCGAGTCAGGACACAGGAAACCAACAAGATATCGCAGCGGACATTCAAACTGATATTTTATTATCAATACAGGACTGACCTGAAGGAAGATGCTTTATCTACTGTTAATGAGGGACACACTCTTACTGGATCTCCCACAATACTCAGCTTCAACGAACAATATTAGTGACAACAAACATATGTTTCCATTGATAAGAGTGGTTGCTATGGGTGTTGTGAAGCGGCCATAGCCATTTTTTATCAAGAATCAAGGACTGGAACTTGCCGTTTTATTATAATACACACATCTCTAAGCACTCGCCGTGGCACTGAACGTTGTGTGTGTTTGTTCATGCAGGCGATGAGGAGTCACGAGGGGAACGAGGCTCAGGTCTGCTACTTCATCATCCAACTGCTCCTCCTCAAACCCAACGACTTCCGCAACCGCGTGAGTGACTTCGTGAAAGAGAACGCTCCAGAACACTGGCTGCAGAGCGACTGGCACACCAAGCACATGACCTACCACAAGGTACCGCAACACATGACCTGCACACGCTAACAACACACACCAAACACATGACCTACCACAAGGTACCGCAACACATGACCTGCACACGCTAACAACACACACCAAACACATGACCTGCCACAAGGTACCGCAACACACAACCTGCACACGCTAACAACACACACCAAACACATGACCTATCACAAGGTACCGCAACACACAACCTGAACACGCTAACACACACCAAACACATGACCTGCACACGCTAACAACACACACCAAACACGTGACCTACCACAAGGTACCGCAACACATGACCTGCACACGCTAACAACACACACCAAACACGTGACCTGCCACAAGGTACCGCAACACACAACCTGCACACGCTAACAACACACACCAAACACGTGACCTACCACAAGGTACCGCAACACAAAACCTGCACACGCTAACAACACACACCAAACACATGACCTATCACAAGGTACCGCAACACACAACCTGAACACGCTAACACACACCAAACACATGACCTGCACACGCTAACAACACACACCAAACACGTGACCTGCCACAAGGTACCGCAACACAAAACCTGCACACGCTAACACACACCAAACACATGACCTGCACACGCTAACAACACACACCAAACACATGACCTGCCAGAAGGTACCGCAACATATGACCTGCACACGTTAACAACACACACCAAACACATGACCTACCACAAGGTACAGCAACACACAACCTGAACACGCTAACAACACACACCAAACACATGACCTATCACAAGGTACCGCAACACACAACCTGCACACGCTAACAACACACACCAAACACATGATCTGCCACAAGGTACCGCAACATATGACCTGCACACGCTAACAACACACACCAAACACATGACCTAACACAAGGTACCGCAACACACAACCTGAACACGCTAACAACATGCACCAAACACATGACCTGTACACGCTAACATGCACCAAACACGTGACCTAACACAAGGTACCGCAAAACACAACCTGCACACGCTAACAACACACACCAAACACATGACATACCACAAGGTACCGCAACACAAAACCTGCACACTCTAACAACACACACCAAACACGTGACCTACCACAAGGTACCGCAACACACAACCTGCACACGCTAACAATACACACCAAACACGTGACCTAACACAAGGTACCGCAACACACAACCTGCACACGCTAACAACACACACCAAACACGTGACCTACCACAAGGTACTGCAACACAAAACCTGCACACGCTAACAACACACACCAAACACGTGACCTACCACAAGGTACTGCAACACAAAACCTGCACACGCCAACAACACACACCAAACACGTGACCTACCACAAGGTACCGCAACACACAACCTGCACACGCTAACAATACACACCAAACACGTGACCTAACACAAGGTACCGCAACACACAACCTGCACACGTTAACAACACACACCAAACACATGACCTACCACAAGGTACCGCAACACAAAACCTGCACACGCTAACAACACACACCAAACACGTGACCTACCACAAGGTACCGCAACACACAACCTGAACACGCTAACAACACACACCAAACACATGACCTAACACAAGGTACCGCAACACACAACCTGCACACGCTAACAACACACACCAAACACGTGACCTACCACAAGGTACCGCAACACAAAACCTGCACACGCCAGCAACACACACCAAACACGTGACCTACCACAAGGTACCGCAACACACAACCTGCACACGCTAACAATACACACCAAACACGTGACCTAACACAAGGTACCGCAACACACAACCTGCACACGTTAACAACACACACCAAACACATGACCTACCACAAGGTACCGCAACACAAAACCTGCACACGCTAACAACACAGACCAAACACGTGACCTACCACAAGGTACCGCAACACAAAACCTGCACACGCTAACAACACACACCAAACACGTGACCTACCACAAGGTACCGCAACACAAAACCTGCACGCGCTAACAACACACACCAAACACGTGACCTACCACAAGGTACCGCAACACACAACCTGAACACGCTAACAACACACACCAAACACATGACCTAACACAAGGTACCGCAACACACAACCTGCACACGCTAACAACATGCACCAAACACATGACCTACCACAGGGTACCGCAACACAAAACCTGCACACGCTAACAACACACACCAAACATGTGACCTACCACAAGGTACCGCAACACACAACCTGAACACGCTAACAACACACACCAAACACATGACCTAACACAAGGTACTGCAACACACAACCTGCACACGCTAACAATACACACCAAACACATGACCTAACACAAGGTACCGCAACACACAACCTGCACACGTTAACAACACACACCAAACACGTGACCTAACACAAGGTACCGCAACACACAACCTGCACACGCCAACAACACGCACCAAACACATGACCTAACACAAGGTACCGCAACACACAACCTGCACACGTTAACAACACACACCAAACACATGACCTACCACAAGGTACCGCAACACACAACCTGCACACGCTAACAATACACACCAAACACGTGACCTAACACAAGGTACCGCAACACACAACCTGCACACGCTAACAACATGCACCAAACACATGACCTACCACAGGGTACCGCAACACAAAACCTGCACACGCTAACAACACACACCAAACATGTGACCTACCACAAGGTACCGCAACACACAACCTGAACACGCTAACAACACACACCAAACACATGACCTAACACAAGGTACTGCAACACACAACCTGCACACGCTAACAATACACACCAAACACATGACCTAACACAAGGTACCGCAACACACAACCTGCACACGTTAACAACACACACCAAACACGTGACCTAACACAAGGTACCGCAACACACAACCTGCACACGCCAACAACACGCACCAAACACATGACCTAACACAAGGTACCGCAACACACAACCTGCACACGTTAACAACACACACCAAACACATGACCTACCACAAGGTACCGCAACACACAACCTGCACACGCTAACAATACACACCAAACACGTGACCTAACACAAGGTACCGCAACACACAACCTGCACACGCCAACAACACGCACCAAACACATGACCTAACACAAGGTACCGCAACACACAACCTGCACACGCTAACACACACACCAAACACATGACCTAACACAAGGTACTGCAACACACAACCTGCACACGCTAACAACACACACCAAACACGTGACCTACCACAAGGTACCGCAACACACAACCTGCACACGCTAACAATACACACCAAACACGTGACCTAACACAAGGTACCGCAACACACAACCTGCACACGCTAACAACACACACCAAACACGTGACCTACCACAAGGTACTGCAACACAAAACCTGCACACGCCAACAACACACACCAAACACGTGACCTACCACAAGGTACCGCAACACACAACCTGCACACGCTAACAATACACACCAAACACGTGACCTAACACAAGGTACCGCAACACACAACCTGCACACGTTAACAACACACACCAAACACATGACCTACCACAAGGTACCGCAACACAAAACCTGCACACGCTAACAACACACACCAAACACGTGACCTACCACAAGGTACCGCAACACACAACCTGAACACGCTAACAACACACACCAAACACATGACCTAACACAAGGTACCGCAACACACAACCTGCACACGCTAACAACACACACCAAACACGTGACCTACCACAAGGTACCGCAACACAAAACCTGCACACGCCAGCAACACACACCAAACACGTGACCTACCACAAGGTACCGCAACACACAACCTGCACACGCTAACAATACACACCAAACACGTGACCTAACACAAGGTACCGCAACACACAACCTGCACACGTTAACAACACACACCAAACACATGACCTACCACAAGGTACCGCAACACAAAACCTGCACACGCTAACAACACAGACCAAACACGTGACCTACCACAAGGTACCGCAACACAAAACCTGCACACGCTAACAACACACACCAAACACGTGACCTACCACAAGGTACCGCAACACAAAACCTGCACGCGCTAACAACACACACCAAACACGTGACCTACCACAAGGTACCGCAACACACAACCTGAACACGCTAACAACACACACCAAACACATGACCTAACACAAGGTACCGCAACACACAACCTGCACACGCTAACAACATGCACCAAACACATGACCTACCACAGGGTACCGCAACACAAAACCTGCACACGCTAACAACACACACCAAACATGTGACCTACCACAAGGTACCGCAACACACAACCTGAACACGCTAACAACACACACCAAACACATGACCTAACACAAGGTACTGCAACACACAACCTGCACACGCTAACAATACACACCAAACACATGACCTAACACAAGGTACCGCAACACACAACCTGCACACGTTAACAACACACACCAAACACGTGACCTAACACAAGGTACCGCAACACACAACCTGCACACGCCAACAACACGCACCAAACACATGACCTAACACAAGGTACCGCAACACACAACCTGCACACGTTAACAACACACACCAAACACATGACCTACCACAAGGTACCGCAACACACAACCTGCACACGCTAACAATACACACCAAACACGTGACCTAACACAAGGTACCGCAACACACAACCTGCACACGCTAACAACATGCACCAAACACATGACCTACCACAAGGTACCGCAACACACAACCTGCACACGCTAACAATACACACCAAACACGTGACCTAACACAAGGTACCGCAACACAAAACCTGCACACGCTAACAACACACACCAAACACGTGACCTAACACAAGGTACCGCAACACACAACCTGCACACGCTAACAACACACACCAAACACATGACCTACCACAAGGTACCGCAACACACAACCTGCACACGCTAACAATACACACCAAACACGTGACCTAACACAAGGTACCGCAACACAAAACCTGCACACGCTAACAACACACACCAAACATGTGACCTACCACAAGGTACCGCAACACACAACCTGAACACGCTAACAACACACACCAAACACATGACCTAACACAAGGTACTGCAACACACAACCTGCACACGCTAACAATACACACCAAACACATGACCTAACACAAGGTACCGCAACACACAACCTGCACACGTTAACAACACACACCAAACACGTGACCTAACACAAGGTACCGCAACACACAACCTGCACACGCCAACAACACGCACCAAACACATGACCTAACACAAGGTACCGCAACACACAACCTGCACACGTTAACAACACACACCAAACACATGACCTACCACAAGGTACCGCAACACACAACCTGCACACGCTAACAATACACACCAAACACGTGACCTAACACAAGGTACCGCAACACACAACCTGCACACGCCAACAACACGCACCAAACACATGACCTAACACAAGGTACCGCAACACACAACCTGCACACGCTAACACACACACCAAACACATGACCTAACACAAGGTACTGCAACACACAACCTGCACACGCTAACAACACACACCAAACACGTGACCTAACACAAGGTACCGCAACACACAACCTGCACACGCTAACAATACACACCAAACACGTGACCTAACACAAGGTACCGCAACACACAACCTGCACACGCTAACAACACACACCAAACACATGACCTATCACAAGGTACCGCAACACAAAACCTGCACACGCCAACAACACACACCAAACACGTGACCTACCACAAGGTACCGCAACACACAACCTGCACACGTTAACAATACACACCAAACACGTGACCTAACACAAGGTACCGCAACACACAACCTGCACACGTTAACAACACACACCAAACACATGACCTACCACAAGGTACCGCAACACAAAACCTGCACACGCTAACAACACACACCAAACACGTGACCTAACACACCAAACACGTGACCTACCACAAGGTACCGCAACACACAACCTGCACACGCTAACAACACACACCAAACACGTGACCTACCACAAGGTACCGCAACAGACAACCTGAACACGCTAACAACACACACCAAACACATGACCTAACACAAGGTACCGCAACACACAACCTGCACACGCTAACAACACACACCAAACACATGACCTAACACAAGGTACCGCAACACAAAACCTGCACACGTTAACAATACACACCAAACACGTGACCTAACACAAGGTACCGCAACACACAACCTGCACACGTTAACAACACACACCAAACACATGACCTACCACAAGGTACCGCAACACAAAACCTGCACACGCTAACAACACACACCAAACACGTGACCTACCACAAGGTACCGCAACACAAAACCTGCACACGCTAACAACACACACCAAACACGTGACCTACCACAAGGTACCGCAACACAAAACCTGCACACGCTAACAACACACACCAAACACGTGACCTACCACAAGGTACCGCAACACAAAACCTGCACGCGCTAACAACACACACCAAACACGTGACCTACCACAAGGTACCGCAACACACAACCTGCACACGCTAACAACACACACCAAACACGTGACCTATCACAAGGTACCGCAACACATGACCTGAACACGCTAACAACACACACCAAACACATGACCTACCACAAGGTACCGCAACACAAAACCTGCACACGCTAATGACACACACCAAACACGTGACCTAACACAAGGTACCGCAACACAAAACCTGCACACGCTAATGACACACACCAAACACGTGACCTAACACAAGGTACCGCAACACAAAACCTGCACACGCTAATGACACACACCAAACACGTGACCTGCACACGCTAACAACACACACCAAACACATGACCTACCACAAGGTACCGCAACACAAAACCTGCACACGCTAATGACACACACCAAACACATGACCTGCACACGCTAACAACACACACCAAACACGTGACCTATCACAAGGTACCGCAACACATGACCTGAACACGCTAACAACACACACCAAACACATGACCTACCACAAGGTACCGCAACACAAAACCTGCACACGCTAACAACACACACCAAACACGTGACCTACCACAAGGTACCGCAACACAAAACCTGCACACGCTAACAACACACACCAAACACGTGACCTACCACAAGGTACCGCAACACACAACCTGCACACGCTAACAACACACACCAAACACATGACCTACCACAAGGTACCACAACACACAACCTGCACACGCTAACAACACACACCAAACACATGACCTATCACAAGGTACCGCAACACACAACCTGAACACGCTAACAACACACCAAACACATGACCTAACACAAGGTACCGCAACACACAACCTGCACACGCTAACAACATGCACCAAACACGTGACCTAACACAAGGTACCGCAACACACAACCTGCACACGCTAACAACACACACCAAACACATGACCTATCACAAGGTACCGCAACACAAAACCTGCACACGCCAACAATACACACCAAACACTTGACCTACCACAAGGTACCGCAACACAAAACCTGCACACGCCAACAACACACACCAAACACTTGACCTACCACAAGGTACCGCAACACAAAACCTGCACACGCTAACACACACCAAACACTTGACCTACCACAAGGTATCGCAACACATGACCTGCACACGCTAACAACACACACCAAACACGTGACCTACCACAAGGTACCGCAACACACAACCTGCACACGCTAACAATACACACCAAACACGTGACCTACCACAAGGTACCGCAACACACAACCTGCACACGTTAACAACACACACCAAACATGTGACCTACCACAAGGTACCGCAACACAAAACCTGCACACGCTAACACACACCAAACACGTGACCTACCACAAGGTATCGCAACACATGACCTGCACACGCTAACAACACACACCAAACACGTGACCTACCACAAGGTACCTCAACACACAACCTGCACACGCTAACAATACACACCAAACACGTGACCTACCACAAGGTACCGCAACACAAAACCTGCACACGCTAACACACACCAAACACGTGACCTACCACAAGGTACCGCAACACACAACCTGCACACGCTAACAACACACACCAAACACGTGACCTACCACAAGGTACCGCAACACAAAACCTGCACACGCTAACAACACACACCAAACACGTGACCTACCACAAGGTACCGCAACACACAACCTGCACACGCTAACAACACACACCAAACACATGACCTCCACACGCTAACACACACCAAGCACATGACCTACCACAAGGTACCACAACACACAACCTGCACACGCTAACAACACACACCAAACACGTGACCTACCACAAGGTACCACAACACACAACCTGCACACGCTAACAACACACACCAAACACATGACCTATCACAAGGTACCGCAACACACAACCTGAACACGCTAACAACACACCAAACACATGACCTAACACAAGGTACCGCAACACACAACCTGCACACGCTAACAACATGCACCAAACACGTGACCTAACACAAGGTACCGCAACACACAACCTGCACACGCTAACAACACACACCAAACACATGACCTATCACAAGGTACCGCAACACAAAACCTGCACACGCCAACAATACACACCAAACACTTGACCTACCACAAGGTACCGCAACACAAAACCTGCACACGCCAACAACACACACCAAACACTTGACCTACCACAAGGTACCGCAACACAAAACCTGCACACGCTAACACACACCAAACACTTGACCTACCACAAGGTATCGCAACACATGACCTGCACACGCTAACAACACACACCAAACACGTGACCTACCACAAGGTACCGCAACACACAACCTGCACACGCTAACAATACACACCAAACACGTGACCTACCACAAGGTACCGCAACACACAACCTGCACACGTTAACAACACACACCAAACATGTGACCTACCACAAGGTACCGCAACACAAAACCTGCACACGCTAACACACACCAAACACGTGACCTACCACAAGGTATCGCAACACATGACCTGCACACGCTAACAACACACACCAAACACGTGACCTACCACAAGGTACCTCAACACACAACCTGCACACGCTAACAATACACACCAAACACGTGACCTACCACAAGGTACCGCAACACAAAACCTGCACACGCTAACACACACCAAACACGTGACCTACCACAAGGTACCGCAACACACAACCTGCACACGCTAACAACACACACCAAACACGTGACCTACCACAAGGTACCGCAACACAAAACCTGCACACGCTAACAACACACACCAAACACGTGACCTACCACAAGGTACCGCAACACACAACCTGCACACGCTAACAACACACACCAAACACATGACCTCCACACGCTAACACACACCAAGCACATGACCTACCACAAGGTACCACAACACACAACCTGCACACGCTAACAACACACACCAAACACGTGACCTACCACAAGGTACCGCAACACACAACCTGCACACGCTAACAACACACACCAAACACGTGACCTGAACACGCTAACAACACATACCAAACACATGACCTACCACAAGGTACCGCAACACACAACCTGCACACGCTAACAACACACACCAAACACATGACCTGAACACGCTAACAACACATACCAAACACATGACCTAACACAAGGTACCGCAACACATGACCTGCACACGCTAACAACACACATTGTAAACACAACCTGTTTCATGTTAACACAGCAAAAACAGACTGTGACACGCTAACAATATACAACAAAAAACACCTGTTACATGTTAAAAACACAATGAAAACAACCTGCTACATGTTACACGCTAACACTCAGAACACATAACCTGCTACACCTTAACAAAACAAACACACAACCTGCAACTTGTTACCTACAACACACACCAAAAACAACCTTATGTTAACAAAACTCAACGAACATCGCTTGCTACACATTAACAATACTCACCAAACACACAACCTGTTACACACTGACAACATGCACAAAAACTGCTAAATTGTCTAATCATCGTTATCAACAAAATCCCATAAAATATCAAGCTATATTTGTCGTCAATATCGCACTGCCCTAGGAGTTAGTGTTTGTTTCAGCATTAGATAACACAAATTGGATGATGTCCATAAAAGCTCACAAAATATTGGAAAAATGTGTGAAGAGCCTGTGCTCAGATTATTCATCCATCCAGCATTGATTATTTAGCAGACATAACAAAACAAACTGAACTATATACAGTAGTTGTGTTTAGCGCATTTATCTGCTAAGCGTCGCTAGAAAAAACTATATACAAATATAACTATATATATGAATTTCTTTCAAAGATTTGATGGCATGAAGCTCACAAACGTTCACTAATCAACTTTTTGAATCATTTACATTCAGTTTGATTTAATCTGACTCTACTGACTCTACTTGAGTTACTGTCCTTCATGCTCAAACGACCGCTTGCTTATTCAATCTGTGTAAATAAACATCTGTTTTAATGTGACCTGCCAAGTTTAATAATGAAACGCACAGCGATTTCAAGCAGCCGTATGTCTCTCACAGACGTACGTTACATATGGATTTCTGTATAATTCTGTTGACCTTTAGAGATGAAACGGAAAACCATCTTAGTTTAGGATATTCAGCAAAATATCAAGTTTGATGAGTGTCTGAAATGTCTTAAACACAGTTATTATTTCTCTGTGGCATTTTAAGTAGAGATTGACCTCAGGTTTCCGTGACATTTCATCTTGTGTTTGTCTGTGCTAAATGGCAAACAAAGCATACTTCAGCTCACAGTTTGACCCGAGCCGAACCCCACCATAAGACTACAGCCAACATGTGACCACTCTGAGTTTAGAAACGGTTCAGACTAAACACTTCTGAGTTTAGAAAGAGACATATTCTTGAGATTCTTGGTCACGTCCCCGGCTGCTGTTTTCTAACATGCGATGCAGCTGTTATCTACTGGGTAAAGACTGAAATAAACTACACAAGAATGAATGATAACTATAATGATAACAATAGATATAGCCCTAAAATTGGTCCACAGCTCAACTATAACGATAAAGGCTTGTTGATGATTATGGCTTACAGCATTATGGCTTTACCCCAAATTCAAAATTAAAACATTGTGAAAAGTTTTTCATGTCTGTAAGCCATAATCATCAAAATTATAACAAATAAAGGCTTGAAATATCTCACTTTGCCTATATAATATATTAGTTTCACCTTTTAACTTGAACTTTTGCACGAAATTCTAATTTTTCGAGTTTCGCCTGTAGTTTGAATCACTTTCAGAACGATTTTCCAGCTGATGAACAATAAAAAACATTAACAGCCAATCAGAATCCACCCTGCTTTAAAGAGCTCCATCATTTAAAGTGGCAGATGC
Organism: Pimephales promelas; assembly: GCF_988280905.1. NCBI lineage: Eukaryota > Metazoa > Chordata > Actinopteri > Cypriniformes > Leuciscidae > Pimephales > Pimephales promelas. Next base: position 1,723,910 of record NC_142781.1, read on the forward strand.
ACGCGTTTGTACCAAACAGGACGATATCGTCTGCTGGTGTGGAAGTGTATTGTTCTTGGGGTGAATTAAGGGCCCGTCCACACGAAGACGCGTTTCGCTGTATACGCAAACATTTTTTATCGCATTGGCGTTTCGTTCACACGGATCCAGCGTTTTGGGAGAGTGAACCCGCTATTTTTTGAAACCGGGTCCCAAAGTGGATAAATCTGAAAATGACACCCTTGCGGTTTCATGTGTACAACCAATCCATATATTTTGTGAAACGATGATGTCATCACATCACGTGTCGGCTGCATCACATGCCATCTTCGTCTTATTCTTCTTGGTTCGTATCATAGACAGTATAAAAACTGGACAGAGCCGTCTCATTGGAACTTCCGTTCCTGACGCGCAGACTCAAACCGACTCAAACAGAGCTTGACGACGTAGATGTGACGTGAGCAACCTGTCTGTCCAAAATGGCAATGGAAATGCTAACGCAAGTTAAGTTCTGCTACAAGATGGCTGCTCCCGCGAGGCTTCAACTTCCGGTTGATGGATTACCCCCTTGGTTCGTATATAGCATGCAAGGGTATAGCATATACTGTAGCATGCAAAGTCTGCTTCTCCGTGTATAGTGTATCTCTGTGGCAGAATTACAGCATTAATTACTACACCGTTTTCAGACGGTTTCAGTGGTTTCGTGCGCACACAGATATTTCTTGAGACGACGCCGTGTTTACGGATTTAGTTTTTTTAGAACGAGGATAAAAAATATCGGATAGGGAACGCACCGACTTCGTGTGGACGTGGCCTAAGTCTTAAAGTGATAGTTCACCCAAAAATTATCATTCTGTCTTTATTTACCCGTATGTCGTTCAAACATGTATAGGGTTGGGTATCGAGAATCGAGTATCGATTGGAACCGGGACTAACTTTTCGTTTTTCCCGGAATCGTTCAAAAGTTAAAATTTCAATTCCTAGTTTTGATATTCACAGTCCGCCGAGCGGAAGAAGAAACCGCTGAACAACACCAACGAAGAAGCGTCTACCGGAAGTGTTGGCATAATCGCGCGAGTCGAACATGAGTAGCTTACGTCGGCGATCCAAAGTGTGGCTTCACTTTTCTAAAAATAACGAAATCTCGGCAAAATGCAAAATTTGTGACCGAAGGAGTATTTCCTTCAGAAAGGCCGTTGGTTAGCAAGGTTAGCTAAACTTTTTTGACCCTGCCTCTTAAAAGAATCGGAATCGAGAATCGTTAGGAACCGGAATCGAAACAAGGAATCGGAATCAGAATCAGAATCGTTCAAATTCAAACGATACCCAACCCTAAACATGTACGACTTTCTTTCATCTTAAAACAGAAATGATATTTTTAATGAAACCTTATAATTTCTATCCCTCCGTTCAATGTCCACACTTCCACACCTTTGAAACGTTCTTAAAGATTGTGTAAAAGTGATATGAATGGAGTGGTTTAATCCAAGTCTACAGAAGAAACCCGATCGCTTTATATGATTAACACGTTTAATATAAGCTTTTATTTTAACATTGATCAACATGCATACAGTACATGTAGACAGAGGACATCAAATATGGTGAACATGGTAGCTCAAATGTGCTCGTCTGACAAACAAGAACAAAACTCAGAGGTCATGTCTCGTCACAAGACATGGATTAAACCTCTGTATTCATATATGTTACATTTACAATTTCTCATATTAGTTACATTTACAATTCCTGAATATTTTGAAGCGTCAATATTGAAGCGTCAATTCCTGAATATTTTGAAAAGTCTTGTGTAAAGACCTGTAAATGACGACAGAATTTTCAAGTCTTGCTGAACTAACACTTTACACATAAGCCGTAATAACTTCCATTAATGCTCAACTGAATCAACAGGAATCAATGATGCATCATTAAATGAGACCAATTCAAATTTCAATTCATCTAGGCAAATTCAGCTCAAGTTTAATTCTCACCCAGTGGTGTCAGTGCATCTCATTTAGCCAAACGCGGCCCATTGAGCGCCTGTGTTGGTGACGAGCTCCTCCACTGTGGCCCCTGCAGAAGTATCCCGAGAAGCTGTACTTCGAAGGCCTGGCGGAGCAGGTCAACCCCCCCATTCAGCTGCAGTCCCAGTACCTGCCCATCTACTTCGGGAACGTGTGCCTGCGCTTCCTTCCCGTGTTCGACATCGTCATCCATCGCTTCCTGGAGCTGCTGCCCGTGTCCAAGTCTCTGGAGACGCTGCTCGACCACCTGGGCGGGCTCTACAAGTTTCACGGTGAGAGGCAGGAAGGCTAGTGGATCTCACGCAGGGAATTAAGAGAGTTTAAATTATTGTTTAGGAGCACCTATGCTGCCTTTTCCATCTGTCTATAGTGTGTGATGTTGCTGTTTGAGCATTGAGAGTTCTTCTCTATATGAGCGTCCTGAAACGCCTCCATTGTAGTCTTGCAGGAAAGCATGTTTTAGTAGAGCCTGAAAACATCAATCCTCTGAGAAAGGGTCGAATAGTTCCTCTTTAAAATATTTATGTCCCCCTGTGGTCAATCCTTGTATCCCTCAAAACTGGTCTTTGATCACTAAAATTACATATTTAAATGTTTTTTCATTGAAAAAAAATCTCCATGGCTTTAAATATCTTGAATGTAACTCGACACCCTTACCTCATTTAGTATACGCGTTTCTATAAATATGCAGATGAGCCCCGCCTCCACTCACTCACTCCGCTCAGAGATCCACTGGTTGACGATCACATGGTTACAAGGTCGTTTGTGACGTCAGAAACACCAGCAGTTTTTGAGACTGTCTTTGGTTCACTGCAGTTTTAAGCAGAAAATACTCAGCAATGCTGTCCACTTATGAATTCCCTCATTAAAAACACCACATAGTCATATAAACAACACTAATTTTCGAACTGTGATCTATTAATTTGATTGATTAATGACTACTTTTTTTGCCTTTACTCTTTCTTTGACGTGCAGATCGTCCGGTGACGTACCTGTACAACACGCTGCACTATTACGAGAAACACCTGCGAGATCGCACCAACCTGAAGAGGAAGCTGGTCCACGCCATCATGAGCTCGCTCAAGGACAACCGCACCCCCGGCTGGTGTCTCAGCGAGACTTACCTGAAGTGTGGGATGAACCCCCGGGAGGACAACATCTGGATCCCCGACGACACCTACTACTGCAAACTCATCGGCCGGCTGGTGGATAATATCCTTTCCTGAGCGCATCGCAGCCAGCGCCATCACAATAATACATTTGAGAGATACGGGGATGGGTTTTTTCCCATTTGAATTGTGTCAATCTGAGAACAAATTAATTAGTTAGGGGGTTGTGACTGCATGAACGGCCATAAGTGATTATCATAACTGAACAAACCACAAAATACTGCGTTTTTATGCATTTATTTGATATGCAGCGATTCTTTGAACTCACCATCTCAGTCAGGCTCCAACATTTACACCCGTCAGCCACTACAAATCAGCGTTCACGAGTATCTAAAGCTGCGTATTTCACCATCTTCCTCGTAACGTTATATATTTAAACAATGAGTATCCATTTAATATTAATATGCATATACATAATTAAATTA